>NC_136993.1:23044300-23171800 GCF_032717465.1 Coenobita brevimanus
CTGTACGTCTGAGCCGGCGAATGTCTTCCTCCTTCACTGCCCAGGTCTCACTGCCATACAGCATTACACTCCTAACACACGCTGCATACAAAGACCCCTTAGCACGTAGGGAGATCCCCTCAATGTCAGGAGAGGCAAGAGCTCCCTGAACTTCTTCCAACCACTTCTCACCCTAGCCACAGAGCTAGCTCCAGCCCCACCTCCAGCACACAACATGTCTCCTAAATAACAAAACTCTTCCACACACTCAAGAGATTCACCAGCAAGTTCAATTCTTTCACGTCTGACGATCTCCACCTGCTCACCCCGGCACGCCGTACACATAAAATCAGCATTATCTCGCAGTCTACCTCTGATACCACTACATCTCTTATGCACCCATTTATCACACACACCGCACAAGATGGAATTACTTCCCACGCCCTTGTGGCAAACTGCACATGGCCACTTTCCCTCGTCTTTGACAGTACCGCCACCAACCCTAGATATCATCACTTTTGTTTTATCTGCATTTACCCTTAAACCCTTTTGCCCCATACCATCTCTCCACTTCCTAAACCTTTCCTCCGCCTCCCTTTCATTCTCTGCAATCAACACCAAATCATCAGCATACAACAACTCCCACGGGAGTCCGTTTCTAAAGTCACGTGAAAGGGCTTCAAGTACCATGATAAACAACATGGGACTCAAGACTGACCCCTGATGCACACCAACATTCACGGAAAACTCATCACTCAAATCTCCATTCACTCTCACCTGGGTGTGAGCACCCACATACATGGCCATAACCACCCTAACCAGCCACTCCTCCAAGCCAAGCTTTCTCATTGCCCACTTCACCACCTCTCTAGGGACTCTGTCAAAGGCCTTTTCCAAATCAACAAAAACAAAATAAAGATCCCTTCTCCTACCAATATATTTTTCCTGAAGCTGTCGAACAATGAATATGGCATCAGTGGTCCCCCAACCTGGCATAAACCCAAACTGCATCTCATCAATATTCACTCTTTCTCTAATCATACCTTCTAAAACTCTCTCCATTACCTTCATTATCTGATCTAAAAGCTTTATACCTCTATAATTCCCTCTTTCCAGGGCATCACCCTTCCCTTTATACACATTTACAATTACACTCTTCAGCCAATCATCTGGGACAACACACTCATAAATAATCCTATTTATCAGGTCAGTGACTAAACTCACCCCTATATCGCCTGAGGCCTTCAACATTTCGGCAGTCAACCCAGACACACCTGCTGCCTTCCCCACCCTCATCCTGCCTATTGCCTCACTCACAGTAGCAGTATCAATCAAAGGCCAAGGGCCAGACACTGGATCTGCTGGCTCCAAACCTTCCCTGTCCCAGTCAAACTCCTCATTCAACAACCGGTTATAATGCTCTCTCCATGCATCTTTAATATCCTCACTGTTCACCACTACCCTTCCTTCATCATTCTTCACACACTGCTCACCTATGATATCCCGATTATCCCTCTTCACCTGACCTGCCACCCTAAATATATTTTTCCTTTCCCCATGATTTAGGTTATCAAGTAATTGTCTCTGTGACTCAGACTTTGCCCTGTATACCTCTCTCCTAGCCCTACGCTTGGCAGCCAAATATTCCTCTTTGCTACCACCCTTCTTCCATTCCCGGAAAAGCCTTCTTTTCTCCTTAATTGCAGCTTCTACACCCTCATCCCACCATGAAGTTACTTTATGTCTTGGTGGTCCTCTTGTCCAGCCGCATGTTACATCAGTAACTCTCAAGAAATTGTTCTTGAGGGCTCTGTACTGTTCATTAACGCCTCTGTCTACAGCTCCCTGTTCAGCCACCACTCTCCTCAACTCGCTATAGAAGGCATCCCTTACTACTTGGTTTTTCAGCTTCCATATTTTCCTCCTAGGTACATAAGTCCTCTTTTTCATCATTTGTTCTTTAAGCACCATATCACAAATCAGTAGTTTGTGCTGCTGCACACACTCCTCACTTCCTATAACTTTAACATCCCTCACTAACCTCCTATCGGCCCTCCTAACCAGAAAATAATCTATCTGACTGCTATTTCCCCCAGACTCATACGTAATTAACCTACTGTCGGTGATATGAATGGTAAAGTTGGGAATATGAAGGTGGATGGAATAGTTGGTGAGTGGGGTGTGCCTGCTGAGATAGGTGAGACTCTGGGTGCGTTAGTGGACATTTGTGCTGGGAGGGGGTTGGTAATAGCCAATACCCTCTTCAGGCATAAAATGATCCACAGGTATACATGGCGAGTGATGAGAAGGGTGGGTGGTGAACTGAATGAAAGGAAGGCAATGATTGATTATGTGTGTGTGGATGAAAGGATGCGAAGATGTGTAATGGATGCAAGAGCTTATAGAGGATGGGGGAGTGGACTTTCTGACCACTACTTGGTGGTGGCCAGAATTAGGATTCAAGTAAGATGGAGGAATAGAAGAAGGGAAAGACGAAAGGAAGGAGTAGTTGCAAGGAGAGTGGAAAGGTTACAAGAGGATGAGAAAAAGGCAGAGTATGAGAGAAGTGGAGGAACGATTGGTCGAATATGAATTGGAGCAGATGGGAGACGTGGAAGGTGTGTGTAGGATATTTACAGAAGAAATATGTGCAGCATGTGATGTGGTGTGTGGAAGGAAGAGAAGATGGAGGGGGGTGCAAGGAACAGCGTGGTGGACTGAAGAGGTGAGACAGGCTGTGGCACAAAAGAAGAAAGCATACAATGAATGGATGAGAAATAGGGGCGTGGAAGAAGTTGAGAGGCGGAAGAGAGAGTTATATGTAGAAAAAAAGAGAGAGGTGAAAAGATTAGTAAGAGAGAGTAAGAAGAGAGTGGATGAGGAATTTGGAAGGAATTTGAGTATAAAGTGGAGGGACTGTAAGAAAATGTTCTGGAAAGAGGTGAAAATAGTAAGAGGGGGTGGAAGTGAAGTTAGCAGGGGAGTGAAAGATAAAAATGGTAGATTACTAGTGGAGAAGGGAGAAAAAGTGAGCAGATGGAGAGAACACTTTAAGGAATTGTTGAACATAGAGGATGGAAGTAATGCGAGTATAAGTGGCTGGGGAATGGCTGGGAGAAGGAGGGAGGTGAGAAGACAAGAAGAAATCAGTAGGATAGAAGTTGTGGAAGCAATGAAGAAAGTTAAATCGGGGAAAGCCCAAGGATTTGATGGAGTGTGTGGTGAAATGCTGAAGCATTGGGGAGAGATAGTAGTAGAATGGATGTGGAAGATGTGCAGATTGGCCTGGGAGGAAGGTAGAGTCCCGGAGGATTGGAAGTCAGGTATAATTATTCCCTTGTACAAAGGAAAAGGGGAAAAAGAAGTGTGTGGTAATCATAGGGGCATTTGTCTTCTTAGTATAATAGGAAAAGTGTATGGTAGGGTACATATTGACAGAGTTAGAGAAAGAACAGAGAAATTAGTTGGAGAAGAACAGGGAGGCTTTAGGAAGGGAAGAGGTTGTGTAGATCAGATATTCATTCTTAGATCTTTAGTGGAAAAGTTTCTAGAGAAGGGAAAGAAGTTGTACGCGGCTTTCATATATTTGGAGAAAGCATATGACAGGGTGGATAGACAAGGATTGTGGAAAGTGTTAAGAATATATGGAGTAGATGGGAAGTTGTTGAATCCTGTGAAGAGTATGTACGATGATGGAAGGCTGCAGTGCGTGTGGATGGTGAACTAAGTGAATTTTTCTCTTTAAAAGTTGGGTTGAAACAGAGATGTGTCATGTCTCTATGGTTGTTCAATCTGTACATGGATGGGGTAATAAAAGAGGTACAAGGTAGGGTAGTGGATGTTGGAGTGGCCTTGGTGAGAGAGGATAGTGTTTGGAAACTCCCTGTACTGTTGTTTCCAGATGATACTGTGTTGTTGAGTGAAGACGAAGGAGAGCTGCAAGGCTTGGTGGATGAGTTTGGGAGAGTGTGTAAGAAACGGAATCTAAAGGTGAATGTAGGGAAGAGTAAAGTGTTGGTCTTTGAGAGAGGTGAAGTCAGTGAATGTACAGCGAGGTTGGTGGAAAATGTGGGTACATTTAAGTACTTGGGTAGTGTGATGAGTAAGGATGGAGGTTTGGAGGGTGAAGTGCTTGAAAGGGTACAGCAGGGAAGAAAGTTTGCTGGTTCTTTGAAAGCAGTGATAAGAAACAGGGAAGTGAGCATGGACGTGAAAAAGTTACTACATGACTGTATTGTGATACCAACTCTAACGTATGGAAGTGAAGCTTGGACGTTGTTGGAAGGACACAAGTCAAGAGTGAGAGCAGTGGAAATGAGTTATTTAAGAGGAACCTGTGAAGTCACATGGAGAGACAGGCTGACGAATGAGGATATAAAGGAGCGTTGTGGTGTGGATGTGGATGTCATAGGAAGCGTTATGAGGAACACACTGAGGTGATTTGGCCATGTGGAGAGGTTGGAGGGTGAAAGACTGACAAAGAGAGTGTATGTGAGTGAGGTGGAGGGGGGAAGAGGGAGGGGGAGGCCGAGGATGAGATGGAGGGATGGGGTGGAGAGGTATATGAGAGACGGGGTTGTGAGCTGGGAGTAGGGCAGTGAAATGGAGGGGAACAGGGCGACTTGGAGGCGATTTGTTTGTCGTCACCCCAAACGGGATTGAGGCGTCTGGCAATAGATAGATAGATGTGTGTGTGTGTGTGTGTGTGTGTGTGTGTGTGTGTGTGTGTGTGTTGGGGGGACATAGAATGTTGCATGTAGTGTTGATTTGGCACGGTACAGAATGGCATATAACAAACACGGTTTTTAAACAGAATCAGCCTGAATGGAACGACTTCAGTATTACAGACGAACAACTGTTTCGGATAGGGCACGATTTATATGGATGCGGCGAAGCGGAATATCAGTACCTTCCATCGCTCAAGCCAGTGGGACGAGCATCAACACTGTTTATAGATGGCTGAGGAGGTGGGAAGAGGAACAAACCATTTATGCAAAACCACGAAGTAGGAGGCCACGTAAAGGAGAGATACAAGTTTGAATGTACGACCAAGTTCATAAGCAAGGGTAAACATGGTCATGTCTTGTTTAGTGCTCACTGCAATTGGAATATGGAACTTTTCACTTTCTGACCGATGCACTCTAAAGAAGTGAACCACGTAGCAAGTTACATAGGTCAACATCATATCAGCACAGGACACCGTAGTAAACACAACTACAAGTGTATTCATGCTTATGGACGTGGCTATACCTTAATAACAACAAAATTCTTCAGCCGGTTTTTGTATACTATTCATGCTGTAGACAGATAATTATTTTCATCTTAGAAAAGTTTTTCCATGTACAAGGGATTCATGAGTGATTTCTGTCACCCCCCTACTTTGAAAAATGTACCCGAAGCCCAATAAATCGTGCCTAATTGACAAATTTATATATTGTCTGACTGATGATTTTAATTCATTACGGTATTGCCAGCCTATTTGTAGTTCTCTTTCACCACCTCTGAAACTGGAGTGAGTGGCAGAGAACATTTTCACATAGATAAGCTTTATAATAAACCTCATATAAACGACTGTTCTCTTTTTCTTCTTTCCTTCATCCTCATGGAAACTCTTTCACGGCAGAAGGAAATTAACTGAGAAGTATACACTTAATGGACCTGCAATACTTAACAACGTACTTAACAGCACATAAGTATCTTCAACGAAATTATGTTAACTTTGGTTCTAAAACTGTTTCTTTGGCCGAAATTGGCAGGATACAATAAGAAATCGTGAAAGATGTAGAGTAGGAATATTATTTGATCAAACGGCAGAAAAGACCAACTTTATGCTCTGGTCATGCAGAGAATGGATATGAATAATGATAAAATGGAATAAAAGAGGTTAAAGACTAGATATAAATATAAATGTAGGTGAAACTGTACATGTAACTGAGTGTGAGAGAAAAATTTATGTCCTTAGAAGAATTATACTCAAAGCACAACATGGTAAATGAGTCATTTCAAAACAGGCAATGGAAATACTAAAAAAAAAAAAAAAAAAAGAATGACAGGAATGAAAAGGAGCTTGGCACGAGATATGAAGGTCCTGCCATCAGTCATAGCAAGAATACACGTAACTTTGCATTAGCAAACTAGGAACGGTATTTGAGAAATACTTGAAAAGGAAAGCTGTCATGAAATCAGGGGACCCCGGATGTGTTTGAGTACTTCATATGAAGAGTTTTCAGTACATACTGATAAAACTACGTCCAGTATGAATCCTTGTCGTGTATAAACCTGAAGAAGTGTTAAATATAATTATTACTGCATCAGATATGAAGGTGTCAACACACAGGGTTTCATATTAGTCACTCGAAAATAAATCGTATTCATTTTGTTAACCAAATGATTTGAAAACTTCAGAAAATTAAGACTTATTTGATGACACTTTACAAAAGTCATCAGGACACTTCAAGGGCAGGGTGTAGAAGAAGCTTTTTTTTTTTTTTTTTTTTTTAATACTTGAAGACACTTCTGGAGACAGCATTATTGCCACAAAATTAAATCTATAGTTGAAAAAATTACATCGATAGCTTGCAAGGAACCATTGCCACAAAATTAAATCTATAGTTGATAAAATTACATCGATAGCTTGCAAGGAACCCCGAGGTCACTACAGTTATTGCTTACCTGGAGGACGTTTGTCCTGTTAGGTGGAGGCTGCTTGATTAGATATATGGTTCACTTCACTGGGCTCTGTGTTCAATAAGACGACCACGAAACGATGACAACGACAATTCCGAAATAAACAGTACATTACTAGGTCTGATGCTTTAATTTCTACTGTGACGACCAAAAGCGCTATATCGATATACAGGTGTAAAACAATTCTAGAAATTCTGAGACTGATATGAGATACAGAAGGCTGCCATATTCATAACAGCTGTGAGTAATATTTATTTTATCTAGTGTGAAAATGAGAGATCGTAAACATTAAAAGACTAGTTACTATTTACTTATTGTGTAGCCATAAACAGGAGGATTTGCCATAACTATTTATGCTATTGATTGCAGTTATGCAAATGCTACTTTTGTGTTCGCTGCCTAAAAACTTCATATGAACACAACATAGATATTTGCACAATTTTTACTGGCAAAATTAGGCTATGCTTAACTATAACGATATTCCCTTCATATAATCAGAGTTACAGCACAACGGCTTTTGTGGCTTTCTCTAAAACGTGTTAAAAAGAAAACACTGAGCAGATTTGAATTCGGTACTTTTCACTTGGCTAAATGGCAAATTATTCAACCAAAATTCTCAGCAAATATTTTATCACAGGATGTTCAGTCAAACAGCTTTCGTTCGATTTATTTCTGAGGTATTTCAGTTTCAAATCGGCAATTTTTGCACCAAAATGAATATATAACCTTCAAAAATAAGTCAAGGTCATTTATATTTGGCACAAGTACTTGGGTTGCCCTAGGGTACCTTCCTGTATAATATCAAGATCTAAGGAAAAGAAGTCCAAATAACAATATAAATAATATTTAACAAAACAATAAGCTCTGTCATGTGTATGGTGAAGCTTAATAATAATAGTTACCAAAACAACAAAGCTACGCTTAATATATGGCGAAGCGTAATAAATAAAAGATTTCCCTTTGCTTATTATATAGGACTGTCACTCTTTCACTTCCATTCATCAGAACTTAGTTTCTACACTCGTCCTTACTCATCCACCTGTGATTTCACTTGCCCCGATATTCAACAAACACATTAAGTCACTGTATCATTGTTACACTAGTTTGGGGCAACGTCACACTTAACCTAAATCAATTCACTAGTTCTGGGGCAACACCACACTTATCATGATTCACTCACATCGTGGGGGCGGCGGGGAGACACACCGGCGACAACTCGGCCGGGATAGGGGCACCGCCAAGGAGGGGGCGTGCTGAGAGGGCACGGGACGACTCGCAGGGACATCCTCTCGCTTCCAGGGCTGCAGGTGGCAAAGGGTCCCGCAGTCTCTGGGCTAGGCTGAGGGGTGTGGCCCTCAGGACTAGGGCCGAACAGGTCCAGAAATCTCTGGCTCAGGTCTCGGCCGGAGGTGGAGGTCCTACGCCACTTCGTAGGTGTGGAGAGATCATGCTCGGGCATCCTTGGGAGAGTCTGGAGTGACTGAGGACTGCGGTCCCCAGAGTCGAGGGGCGCCATCAGGGAGGGGCTGCGGCACCGACCTGAACTAGGGTCTGTCAGGTGGGTCTTCTCCAAGGCCAGGCGTAGGGAGTGGAGGCCAGGGGAGGCCGTAAGGTCTTGCTGGGGTTCTCCGGTACTGGAGGTCTGGGCTCTTGTCTCACGAAGGGGCGATGACACTATCAACACCTCCCTTTGGCTGTGGGGCCCGGCAATTGGCCGTGGCTGCCCAGGGGTGCAACTATGAGGCGCCAAGGCCCAGCAATTGGCCGTGGCCTGAGTGGGGGAGTCAGAGCGCCTCTGGACACATTCGGAGTGGCAATCGGCCGTCTGACGAAGGTGGGAGCGGCAGTAGGCCATCTCCTTCTGGCGGAGGGAGGAGTGGCAGTAGTCCGACTCAGGGGCAACACCTTCAGAGTGGCAATTGGCCGTCTGACGAAGGTGGGAGCGGCAGTAGGCCGTCTCCTTCTGCCGGAGGGAGGAGCAGCAATAGGCCGACCCGGGGACAACATCTTCGGAGCGGCAATCGGCCGTCTGACGAAGGTGGGAGCGGCAGTAGGCCATCTCCTTCTGCTGGAGGGAGGAGCGGCAATGGGCCGACTCGAGGGCAACACCTTCGGAGTGGCAATCGCCCGTCTGACGAAGGCGGGAGCAGCAGTAGGCCGTCTCCTTCTGCTGAAGGACAGAGCAGCAATAGGCCGACTCGAGGGAACACCTTTGGGGCAGCAATAGGCCATCTGGCGAAGGCGGGAGTGGCAGTAGGCCATCTCCTGAGGGGCGCTGTCTGGAGCTGAATGAGCAGCTCCACCCCTAGCTGATCTGGCAGTCCCATTCCCCGAAGGTAGTGTCCTCCTCCTGCTATGGTGATGGTGCGACGGCTGGGTGTTATAGGGGCGCACGGCCCGAGCTGACTTATGATGTTGTTGCACGGCATTCCATAGTTCGGTTGTGGCTACTCCATGGTGTCCGGGTGGGGGTGTCGGTACGTTCCTGGGGGCACTAGGCTTTACATTACTCGTCTCGTTTTCAGGGGCGCTATGCTGTTCATCACTCGTCTCATTTTCGGGGGCACTATGTTGTATGCCACGCATTTCACTTTTTGTCAGTGAAGATGAAATTTTTCCAAAAGGAGTGATCCATGTATAGGTACTCAAGCACAAATCCGAGGAGACATTTCTTTTGTTGTTGTGTTAATAATTCTTTATTGGCGAGGATAAGGCAATTTATATTTGCCTCATGGATCCTCTAAGATGGAATTTATGGAGAAAGTCTGAGCAAAAAGTGTTGCTTTACCATTAGAAGAAATAGCTACAGAGCCATCAGAGTGGAAAAGGGGTGGGAAGCATGATGAGGAAAAGTAGTTAGAAAAGTTTTTGGCAAGATGCCAGATGGAGCAGGAAGAATTTGATAGCTCAGAGCATTTATTATGAATGAAAATATTTTCAGCAAAAAGAAGAACAGACTCAGCACAATTTCGGGCAGAAACATAAAAGCCTTGAGATTCAGATGTCGGATGGCTCCAGTACCTTTTTTAGGTCTGCTCTTTGTTTTGGACAGTGTTACAGCAAGCGTGATTAAACAATTTTTTTTTTTTCATTAGTCACAGGATATGAGAGAGGAATATATGCTTCTGTGCCTGAGAGGATAACCCCTGTAATGCACAAGGCACACTCACATGGCTCTTGGCCAAAGAAATAATAATCATTCTAGAGAAAATCAAAGAAATATTGCCAGTGGGCCTTCCATTCAGCAGGACAAGAGTGCCACAGACGCCTTACTGGAGCAATAGGACAGGTTAAGGTAATAAGATAGTGATCCGAGGAGCCCAACAGAGAGAAAAGGTTAATTGAATAAGCAGAAGGATTAGCTGTAAGTAGTAGGTCAAGTATCTTGGAATTCACTCCAAGGCGGTCACGGATACGGGTAAGTCATTCAGGATAAAAAAGATGCAGGCTTGTTCACCAGGTTGATCAGTGAAAGGAGAGGAAAGCCAAAGGTGGTGGTGAACATTGAAACCTCCTAGAATGGAGTTTTCAGAAAAAGGAGAATAGGTTAGAAAGTGTTCCATCTTATAAGTGAGATAGTGGAAGAATTCTCATAATCACTAGAATTAGGGGATAAGTAAACAGCACAGATATATTTAGCCAGAGAATGACAGGATCGCCGAAGCCAGAGATTGGGGAATTCACAAGATTCAAGTTCAGGAACACAAGAGCAAGATATATTGTTGTGTACATGTACACAGCAGCCACCTTTGGCTTTGAAATGAGTATGCAGAGAGTAGGAAGATACAGAAAGGGTTTTCTCTCAGTCCCCTAAGACAGTGAGGATGGGAATGTGAGGTTTAGAGGAGAGGTGGTGTTCAACAGGTTACAGGAAAGGCCGCCAATGTTGCAGAAATGAGTCAAGCAGTGGTTTCAGTCATCTCGCTCAGTCGTCACCAGGAGAGGGGCAGATGGTGGGGGCTTTGGTGGTCCCCTCGTGGGGATCCGAGGTTTTGTAATGAGATGCCATTTATTTATTTAATAATTTATTTATTATTTCTCTTTTCTTTTTAAGATTTTGAATAGAAAGTGTAGTGTGTAATGTGAATGTAGTTTGGTGTTGACAGTTAGAGTAACTTGTATTAGAGAGGATGCTGGCCTGCTCTCTGTGTTACTGAAAATTCAGCATTAGGGGATAGTCAGATGCTAGTTCCGAGGGCTGATGAAACGGGAGCCCCAGCTCTCCCTGTCATCAGATTTCCATCCACCTTGGGAGTACCGCCCTGCTCGACTGGTGCTACAGTCTACTCCCAGTACATACCATTTTGTTTCAGTGATCGATTCTATATACTTGATCAAAAATATGGAACTCTCTATTTTATTATCTAAAAATGTTCACATATTTCTATACATTTGAAAGGAAAACGAAGATTTTATATATATATATATATATATATATATATATATATATATATATATATATATATATATATATATATATATTGGCTACTTTGTAGACAGTGAGACTATGTGTGCATTTCTAATGATTAATCTTTTGTATACAGTAGTTATATTAAAAACTGGTGTTCATTTTTCTAATAAAAATACACATTTCTTTCCATATTGATAGGTTAAATAAATATTTGTTCCTTAAGAAATGTTATTGAGTTATATATGTACGGAGGTGGGTGCGTTTATGTATGTATATATTTACATTATCTCTATATGTGCATGTACAAGTAATGTGTGTGTTCTTGTACGAATAAGAAGAATATATTTGTCTACTAAGGAGATAATATGGTTCAGCAGACTAGGCCACGCTAAAAAGGCTTATGTATTTAATAATATATGTATATAACATGTCAAAAAAAAAAGTAAAATTCTAAATTTAAGTTGCTACTACTACTTCATCTTCTGCTACAACAACAACAACAACAACAACAACAACAACAACTACTACTACTACTACTACTACTACTACTACTACTACTACTACTCAGTCTTCGAAATGCAACATATCCTAGAACCAACTAATGGATAGCGTTTCGGCCTGAGAACTTAATTTCTTATTAAATTAAAATTCACTGAGGAACAAATAAAACAAAAGCCACAGCTCAGATGAAAATTAATCGACAAAACAATTAAAACAAGAAGCGGTGCCCAGGCACAGCAAACACGTCCCCGGCTGTCACTTTAGTGCTGATGTATAAACACAACAGGATATCTAGTCATAGATGTCACATCAAATTTGGAATAAATCAGGTGAAAATTGACGATCTTTAGACCCATTTGAAATTTTAGGCCAGACCCACCTGACATTGATCCCCCTACCTCAAACTTGTGGGTGGCCCCCCCTGATGTGATGAGGCATGTTATAGGATGCAGATTTGAAAGATGCACCTTTAGGTTTTTTGTTTCATGTCGATATGACGAACTTGAAAGGAGTTACGGCGATATATATATATATATATATATATATATATATATATATATATATATATATATATATATATATATATATATATATATATATATGTATGTATATATATATATATATATATATATATATATATATATATATATATATATATATATATATATATCCGACTCTGGGCAAAGGCTTCAGGGCCTATTTCTTTTTCTTTCTTTTTTTTACGTGTTCGACTCTGGGCAAAGGCTCAGGGCCTATTTCTTGGGGGCAGTGACCTACTCCAAGGCCCAGTAGTCCTCCTACACCTCCACATGTCACCACTTCGGCGCTAACACCCACCGTCCATATTGAATACATGCAAGGGCTGTCTCATACAGGACTGGTGTACTGGTATTAGCGGAAGTATTTTTACGACATGTCGGCGGGTCATCTGGTAGATCAGGAAAGTCTGCCTTTTTTAGGAAATTCAAATCCTTAAACTGTTCCCTGCCCCAGCCGGGATTCGATCCTGGGTCCATTAGGAGTGCAGGCCGCCCCTCTACCGATTCAGCCACCGCCTCCCCCAAATTATATATATATATATATATATATATATATATATATATATATATATATATATATATATATATATATATATATATATATATATATATATTCACCCCTCCCTCCCCTTTTTTTTTTTTTTACATTCCTGGGGCCTACAGCCTGGCCCTTGGCCCAATTTGACCCAAAATTTAATCAGGAGGTCAGAAGGTCATAGCCCGTATTCCCTGTAATTTTAGTCAAAATCGCACTGGTAGTTTTTCGTAAAGTTGTTGACAGAGAGGCAGACAGACAGGCAGACGGACAGACAAACCGAGTGAAAACACCCGTTCCAGAGTCCTGGGACGGGTAATTAATGCTGGATTAACGAATTGGGTCTTTTATAATGTAAAGAGGCTGAAACATGAATGAAATCGCATTCTCACAATGATCCCACCCTAAAGTTTGACAAATTTATATTCTTTCTCGAAAGCTTTACAGCACTCTCCATACGAACCTGGCAACTCAACATGGCTGTATACGAATGATGGCCTACATAGTTAAGAATGTTTTAAGTTGCAACCCACCCATCTCCCTTTATATAGTTTCTATGTCGTGTGTGTGTGTGTGTGTGTGTGTGTGTGTGTGTGTGTGTGTGTGTGTGTGTGTGTGTGTGTGTGTAGAATATTCTTCCCCATTATTTTATTAAGTTACCAAACAATTCTATCCCCTTGCTGCAGGAGGAAGAGTAGAGATGGTGGTGCTGGTCCGGGGGTGTGTTAGTGTGCTGGTGCTTGTCTTTGGTGCAGCTACACTCCACACTGACATTACCTCAGCACTCGCCCACTCAACAACAGTTGTGCCACCAGAGTCTGAACGTGACACACCCCGTCACATTATCGGCCAGCATGGCACGCAGCCTTCAGCCACGAGAACGAAGGATGTTGTCAACAGTTTTGCAAGTCCTGCACTCACCATTAATAATTCAGCCGTTTCGTCACTCTCCTCATCATCATCATCTAAGTACTGTGTCACTTGATTTTTGAAAATATCCACTCACTCGATTTAGTGCTGCTGTCGGGTGTCTACCCTTTCCTCTCATCCATTCTTCTTACCTTCCATCCTCTTCTGTCTTTCTTTTCTTCATTCTTTCCTTGTTCTTCTGCCTATGGGTGACTTTACACTCCCTCTTCTGTCTTGCTTTCCTTCATTCTTTCCTCTTCCTTCTGCCTGTGGGTGACTCTACACTGAGTGACAAGCCAAATGGTTTCCTGTACACCAGGAAACCATTTACTACGCTGGGTGGTAACCATATAACCAAATTATGGCGCCTAGTGGTTTAGCGGGTAATTATTGCTCTCCAGTCAGATTGAGCCGGTGAAGGTTTATATCCAAGGGATGGTTGGGGTTGATTGCTCATGAAATGCCACTCAGGGATGAGTGAGGCTGGTCACTCATCTTAAATGTCGGGACCAACTGCCTAGTCCCGGGCTCTTACGCTCCTCATGGGGCAATGTAGGATTGGATGATGGATGGATGGATGGACTTTGTGTAGGTATGTAATCTACACTTGACTCCACATTAGGGCATCACACTAGTTACTGTGTGTGGAGGATGGGTGGGAGGTTGAGGGTGAGAAGGAGAACTGGTAATGCAGCATCGTTTCCCAAGCTGACTGTGGAGAGGTAGGAAAGAGTAGGTGTGTTTTTGTTTTACCCGTATTCACATTATTTAATGGGTGGACAATGGCTTTGTTTTTCGGAAACGTCAAATCCACCATTTATGTAATGGCATGGGTAAAATAGACAACTGATTGCTTCATGTCGAGTCAGTGAAGTTAAGTGAATGAAAACAAAAGGAATAAAAATACGAGCATCAAATGTGTCAGACTATGTGGCAATGATATCAAGTGAAAGTCCACTAGCTCTGAAGAGAATGCCACTTAGACCGGAACCAGAATACAGTATATATAGTACTTACATATGGTCCTCTATATGACCGCCTAACTTTTATTCAGTACCGATATATAATCATATATCTGCGTGAGTTACTCTGATAGATAGAACTGTACTATAGTTACTGCATCCCGTCTTCTGAAATTGCAAATGTCACGTTAATACTGGGCCGAATCTTGCACTTTGAAGTGTGGGGGGACGGGTGGGTGCGAGACTACTGCAAGATTGAGTTATCACTTAATTCATATAAACAGATCAAAATACACTTTTATTATACCTGTTTTACATGCAGAAGTACACTAACATAGGCAAGTATATAATCCTAGTTAATGAAGCATGAAATCACTATGCAAAACTACCTATAGGTAATCATTGATCTGCCGAAGAGGAGGGAGCTGTAGAGCCCCCCTCCCCCCCTCCCACATCAATTTCGTGCCCGAAACAAAAGAACGATGTTAAGTTTACATGATGATACAGCATTACCAACCCTCCATGTTCGAATAATTATCAATCTGGTTCTCGAATTGGCTGTCTTCATGAACTTGTTACGTCGATCATAGCCTGTTTCTCACTTTTGTTTTTCCATAAGAAATACCACAAAGAAATACCACAATATTAAGCTCATTTCACAGAAGCAGTCATATCCTCGCATACTTCACTTGTGTTTTACTGTTACAACATGGATGTTAATACTTGTAATACTGTGCTGAATGCAATACTTCTCATTACCGTTATATTATAACGTCATTTGAGAGTATGAAGATAACGTACCATGTTTTTGGATATACCAATTTACATCAAATACATGATACGTGTAACAAATAGTGAATAATCTAATGTAACAGGCACTTCATCTTAATTTATTACTTCTGAGCACATTTAGTCTGCACTTGCCAGTGAGGATCAGCAGCCTGTCCAGCCCCTTTCACGTCCAGTGGTGGAACAACTTCTGCTGGATGTTGGAGTGCTCCCTATTTTGCGACGTCGTTCATACCCGAGCAAGCTCACAGGTGTTTACTGTACTCCCGTAGAGCAGTGATTCCCATATTTCGTGCCGTAGCACACTACCATGCCGCCGTCATCTCCTAAATGAGCCGCAAAATTTGCTGAAGATATGAATTTGTACCATTGTCAATTCCCCTTATATCTGGAAATATTCTATAGGGTTCATGCATGTCTGTTTGGCCAGTCATCAGCTCAAGATTCCCTTGCTTTGTAAACTACTGCCGAATTCCTCTGGCTTAATGAATAAAGCACCGAGCATGAACAAAATATACGATATGGAAAGTGCTACTCTCTTAGACTACGCGAGAAAATGTCGTAGAGATTCTGTAGCTGTCACTCTTGGTAATGTAGCCCACCTGCACTGCGCGATGTAATAATAGATGTATTTCGTACATTTACTCTTGTTATCTTAGATGTTGACCGCGTGATGTAAGGGATGGTAAATAATTACTCAGTATATATTGTTACAAATATTAGGGGTTAACTGAATCCTTACCAACCATTGTCATTTTCATGATTCATTTGTTAAACAACGCTTCCAGCAAACGCTGTCAGCACACATACCTGGTAATGCTATGTCTCCAACAATGAATCCTTCCATGAGACGTAGAGCAAATGCTTTCTTGTCTATGATGATAATCAGAGCAGACCAAGAAGCCTTCCTCGGCATCAAAATGTTGCTGTGCATACTTTAGCCTCCCTACCAGATGGTCTTTTGTAAGCAGTTCCTTCCTGGTTAGGGCGTAGGGATGGATGCCCTCCTTGTAAAAGCTACGCTTCACAGAGGTGGATGACACTTCCAGTTGAAGGGTATCATTGGCTGCAACTGCATTCATAAATGGGTTGACAGTGGCAATGGAAGTAGTCACTGTCTTGGTCTAAAGTGGTTTGCTTTGGTGGTCGCACCATTAATAAATCACCCAGGTTCCCATTCTCTTTCCATATGCTCTGGGTTATTTTTACTGTGCCTATCAGCCCTAGCAGATCCAGCCGCACTATGAATATATATGAATGTGAATAAATATTATTTCAGAGTGAGACGAATTAAATATAGATGGAATTGCCGTAAACTCCGACATAATCATACTTACAGAGTCATGGTTAAACAGACGTGACAATCGCCTTATGGGAAAAGTATCTATAAAACTTGAAATATCTGGAATGTCAGGACTGCACAAAACAGGCAAGGGAGTTCTGATGTACTGTATAGTGAAAATCACAAATTTAACACATATCAGTAATAGGATGTTAAAACATACGATTCCTTGTATATCAAAAATTTCACAGAGTAATAAACCCATTCTTTTCAGTGTTGTATAAAGTCTGAACAGGTTCGATGAGGAAAACGATAATTGGTGTAGAACGAAATAAAGTTGGTAATTAAAAAAAAAAAAAAAAAAAATGGCAGCGTTATTTTAGGGGACAGAGGAACATGATAATCCGAATACTGATTGGAAAAATTCATGTGCAGACAAAAAAGGGAAGCGGTTGTTACAACTGATAAGCGATGCGTTTTGTCAGGTAGTGAATACACCGACGTGTGGTAGTATCATACCCGACCTCGCACTAACATGGTGAAAATTGAGCAGCAGCGACCACAATATCATTAGACCTGAGATTAGTATAAACTGTAAGACCAGAATTAATAGGCTCTTAGTTTCTGTCTATCTACCTATTGCCAGACGCTCTAATCTCGCAAGGGGTGGCCAAAAACAAATCATCTTCACGTCTTCCTGTTCCCTGCCATTTCGATGCCCTCCCCCAAACGTACACCCCTTCTCTCATATACCTATCCATTCCACCCCTCCACCTCATACTCGGTCTCCCTCTCCCTCTCTCCCCTTCCACCTCACTTACACACACTCTCATAGTTAGCCTCTCACACTCAATCCTCACCACACCACCTAACAACTTCAAAGTATTTTTCCTAACGCTTTCTGTCACATCCACATCCACACCACAACGCTGCTTCACTTCCTTATTTGTCAGTCTCTCTCTTCATATAATTTCACATGCTTCTCTCAAATAACTCATTTCCACTGCTCGCACTCTTGATTTGTGTCCTTTCAATAATGTTGAAGTTTCTCTTCCTTATGATAAAGTTGGAATCACAATACTGTCATACAGCTACTTTTTACTTCCATGCACACTTCCCTATTTCATACAACTGCTTTAAGTTAACTATTAACCTTCCTTTCCTGCTGTACATCTTCAAGCACTTCATCCTCTAAACTTCCATCTTTACTCACCACATTGCCCAAGTAATTAATTGCACTCACATTTTCCATTTGATCACCATCCAGAATCACTGTGCATTCAGTGACTTAATTTCTCTCGAAGACCACAATTTTACTAATCCCTATATTCACCTGTAGCTTCAGTTTCTTATATACTCTTACAGATTCACACACCAAGCCTTGAAGTCCTCCGCCTTCGTCTTTACGTAACAATACACTTATCATCTGCAAACTACAGAACAAGAAGTTTCCAAACGCTGCCCTCTTTCTTTAGGGTCGCTCCAAAATTCACTACCCTACCCTGTATCTCATTTATAACTCCATCTACATACAAACTGAACAGCTATGGAGACAGGACACATCTCTGTGTCAATCCAATGTTCAGAGAAAAATCCACTTAGTTTGCTGTCCATACGCACTGTAGCTCAGTGACCTCATACATAATCTTCACAGCATTCAACTGTTTACCATTTCCTCCATATAGTTTTAATGTTTTCCATATTCCTTGTCTATCACTGTCATAAACTTTCTCTAAATCCATGAACCTGCATACAGCTTCTTTCCCTTCTCTAGAAACTTTTCCACTAAACACCTTAGAATGAATATCTGATCTACACAACATCTTCCCTTCCTGAAACCCCCTGTTCTTCACCAAGTAATTCTTCTTCTATTTCCCTGACTCTGTCAATAAATATCCTATCATATACATTTCCTATTACACTAAAAGGACAAATACCTCTGTGATTACCACACACTTCTTGTTCCCATTTTCCTTTGTACAGGGTAACAATTATGCCAGTCTTTCAATCTTCCAAGACTGCCTTTCCTCCTAGGCCAATCTGTACATCTTCCAAGTCCATTCTGCTACTATCTCTACCCCATGCCTAAGTATTTCACCACAAATTTCATTCATTCCTGAGGCTTTCCTCTTTTTGACTTTCATTGCTTTCACTACTTCCAGCCTGCTGATCTCTTCCTCCCTTCTTATCTCCCTTCTTCTCCCAGCCATTCCTTAGTCACTTATACTCGTGTTGCTTTCATTCTCTATGTTTAACAATTCTTCGAAGTGTTCGCTCCATCCGCTCACTTTTTCTCCCATCTCCACTAGCAACTTGTTATTTTAATCTTTCACTTCCCTTCCACCTTCTTTTTCCGCTTGTCTTACTCTCCTAACTTCCTTCCAGAATATTTTCTTACATTCCCACCACATTACTCTCAAATTTCTTCCAAACTCGTCATCGACTTTCTTTTTATTCTTTTTTACTTCTCTTTTCACCTCTCTCTTCACCACATATACTGTAATTCTTTGTTCCGTCCCTCAACTTCCTCCATGCCTCTGATTTCCATCTACTCATTATATGCTTTCTACTTTTGCGCCACAGGTTGTCTCATCTCTTCATTCCACCATGCTGTCTCCCTTTCGTCTTCTACACACAGCACACACCACCTCATATGTGGCACAGATTTCGTCTGTAAATGCCTTGCATACACCTTCCATCTCCCTCATTTTATCCTAATCACATTTACCCAATTGCTCCTCACTTATATATTCCGCATTTTTTTTTTCATCCTCCTGCAACCTTTCTACCCTACTTGTATGGACTGCTTCCTCCTACCCTTCGTACAGTTCATCGCATTTGTACCTTGACTCTCACCATCACCAAGTTGTGGTCAGAGTCCACCTCCCCAACCTCTGCATGCTCTTGCATCCAGCACATACCTTCTCATTCCCTCATCCTTACGCCCACATAATCAATCATTGTCTTTCGTTCTTTCAGCTCACCACCCACATTTCGTGCCTAAAGAGGGTATTTTCTATCACCAGTCCCCTCTCCACACAAATGTCCACTAGAACACTACCATTCTCATCCATTCTTGCACGCAACCCCCACTCACCAACTACTCCATCCACCTTCACATCCCCTACGTTTTCATTCATTTCTCCAATCAAAAACATTCTCTCACGCCTCCCAAACTTTTCCATGCATCCTCCCACATTTGCTCAGAGCTCTTCTTTCACTCTGCTTGCACGGTCTTCTACTGGCGCATATACACACCCAATCGCCCACCATGCATGTACTCCTACTTTCGATCTTACCCACACAATCCTTGAACCAACTAATCCATACTTTCTTATATTCTCCTTCCATCTCTTGCGTACAACAATATGCACACTCTCCTTTACCCTTTCATTCTCACCTACTCCCAAACATATATCCTAATCCATACTCTCAGTCTCTCACACTCTAACCTTTGTTTCTAATTTCAGAAAAGCTTATTTCAATAATTTGAGAAAGGATATTGCTAACATCAACTTGATGAAGTTACTGTAGGTGGATGACGTGAAAGAAATGACGAAAGTATTTAGTTATCAACTGTTGTCTATCGAAAGAAAAAATATACCTAGAATTATCCGATGATATAGTCGCACTATAATCCAGCCTGGATGTCGGAGAGTATTTAAGAAATCGTTGGTTGCAAGCGAAAAACATTTTAGAAATATGAACGTACAGGTAACAGCGATGAAAGTCCCAAATATTTCAAAATAGAGCAGCAATGTACGAAAATTAACTCGCTTACTATACGAGGCTATGATGAAAACATTTACCGTGAGGGGAAGTAAAATTCAAAGAGTTTGCTTCGTTACGTCAGGAGTAATAAAAATGTTATAGGTAGCATAGGTCCTGCATCAAACTGGTAAGGGGATTTTCATGACGACCAAACAATAGCAACTGTACTGAGGGACCCCTTTCACAGTCACATGAGAAAATAATTCGAATCTTACACTTGGTTGTCGCAGGACCAGAAGACGATAGACTTTAAATTATCGAGGTCCCAGCACATCAGGTACTAAAACAATCGACCCAAATAAATAAACCTGACCGGACCAGCGTACGTGATAAATGCTATTGACAGTCTTTCTTTCTTATGACAATAAATTTAAATAGATCATCAAGTTAATGTAGGGTACCGGATCAACAGAAGCTCGCTAATATATCATCTATTTTTAAAAAGGAATATATATATATATATATATAGAAGCCACAAAATACCATCAAATCAGCCTAACGTCTGCACTAAGCAAAATTTTGGAACATTTAATATTGTTAGAGAAAAACTTACCTTATTTCGTAACAAGCACGATCATACAACAGGTAATCAGCACGGGTTTGGTAATAACAGATCATGCCGTAAAAATTTGGTTGATTTTTTAAAGTACCATACGATTTGCTGGGAGCAATATTCCATCGGATGGCATCAATCTAAATTTCAAGAAAGCTTTTCATGAGGTCCCCCACCTAAAACTAGCAAAAAAATTGTAAGCCCACGGCCTCTCTAACCAATTATGTTCAGGAACAGGTGATTAGTTAACGAATGGCAAGCAGCGTGTAGTGATAACTGGCGAATCATCAATGTGACTTGAAACAACAAGCGGAGTTCTTTAATGATAAATTCTAGGACTAACTCTTTTCACTATAAATATCAATAATCTACTAAATGGACTCGTTCCTTAGGTAGCAAACTTTGCAGATGACATGAAGATTGGTGGCAGAGTAATTATGAATGGGACTGAATCCATACAAACAACTTGGAATCGTTAATAAACTGGTGCGAGAAAATAATGGCAGTTGAAATTTAATGTAGAAAAATGTAAGGTAATTCGCTTCGGGAACAAAAAAAACATGAATTATGAAGAGTGCATGTTAAGTGCCTCACTCGCGGAAGTAAAAGCCAAGAGAGATCTGGGAGTTATTACAAGTAAATCTCAAAATCTCAAAACAGTGTACAGCAGCCAGCAACAAGGCAAGCAAAATGCTCGGCCTCATCACGAGGGACTTCGATCATAAAACCCTCAATGTTTTTTACATCATTAGTTAGGCCACACCAAGAATACTGTGCTCAGCAGTGGTCCCTGAATCTTGTTAATGACGACGACAGTCTCGTAAAAGAGCAACGCAGAACCACAAAAATTATTCTATCGGAGCAAAGTTTACACAACGAAGAGCGACAAAGAAACTAAGTATGTTTTTTTTTTTTTTTTCTAAAAAAGAGACGACTTAGAACAGATCGAATTCATTTATTCAAAATTGTCATCTAATCTGACGATGTTTAATGATAGTTTGTTCAAAATTAAGACTGATACCTTGTCTAGGAATAATGGAAAGAACTCGAAAGCAAGTGATGCAACACTGATATTAGAATGAAAAAATAATGTTCGCGTATTGGAACAATGGAGTAAGATACCAGCAATTGTAGTTAGTGTAAAATCTGTTGAGACGCTTAAAATTAGACCAGACAAATATCTCGAGGCTACAGGCTACAACAAATTGTTGTTTAGTTACAGGCTGAAGTGTGTGACGACGAGAGTGAGACGTTTTGCTTAATTATGAAAACATTTGGAGATAGCATATGTTCTTTCTGTTACAGATCTGTGGATTAAAGATCAATTAGTGGTAAGATCTTTCTCTTCTGCCTGTTCTATAAAATGCTCCCTGCTTGTTCTTTCTAACAAGCGAGGTGTTCTTTCTACCCCTTTACTGCCAGTTTTCTGAGTGGTGTGGGAGACTGGATTCCTCTCTTCTAACATCTCTAAGTTGATTAGATCTCAGTAGAACTAACTTATTTATCCAACAGACCAAGAACCTCCTCTTATCTGTACTTCCGAAGTACTATGTAAAATATATGAAAGAAGGTGAATGTATTCTAGGGTTCAAGAGTTCCAATCATTGCATGCAAATATGCAGCAAATAATACTAATTAAAAAAAAAAGCAGTTAGTGGTAGGTGGTTGCGACCATCATCCACTCACTTGATGTAGTGCTTCCTATCTCTTCCTTCAACTTTATCATGGTCTTCTGCGTTTGCCCTCCTCTCATGCTATTTTTTTCATCCTGTATGTCACGTTTTATTACTCTCCTTTTCAATTCAGGTGGCTTTATATTGAGTGACAGGCCTAGTGGTTTCCTGTAAACCAGGAAACCGTTTACAACGCTGATTGGTAACTGTATATACAACCGATAAGTGTTCCCTATGTGTCAGTAAGTGGGTTGGTGGATGGTTAGTGTCCCTTCCAGTAAAATAACTAAAAGGCAAACGACCACCCCTCACGGGATTATGGCGTCGGGATATAGATATATAGATTTAGTTAGACCAGTAGGCTAATCAGGTAAGATGTGTTACACAATCTGGTAAGATGTAGTACTGAGCAAAAAACATCCGTCTTTCTTTGTAACACACTGCGATTATGAATCCTGTAAGGTTCAGTCATCGAAGTAGGCAGAAAACTATCTTTGATCCGCCTATCACACAAATATATATATATATATATATATATATATATATATATATATATATATATATATATATATATATATATATATATATATATATATATATATATATATATGACCTACTCTGGGCGTAGGCTTCACAGTCTGCTTTCAAGGCCCAGTAGTCCTTGTACGTACCGTAAACCTCTTCATGTCACCATTTCGGCGCTAACACCCACCGTCCATATTGAATATATGCTAGGGCAGTCTCATACATATATATATATATATATATATATATATATATATATATATATATATATATATATATATATATATATATATATATGGCTTGTAACTTCCTGTAACAATCCAAAAACTGCGACACCTCTCAAACAAAACACTGAATAAAGCTTGAGCAGTAGTCGGTAGACATACTTATTGTAACATTCGTCTACCACTGCTGGGTGCTACATCCATCTGTTGGAAACTCCGGTGAAGTCAGAGAAGCACCACGTCAATGCCGCAGCGAGCTCTGGGTAGCTCGGCGATGACTCAGTGGTCATTCAGTCACTCAGTGGATGACTATTTCTCCACATAATAGGACGTATATTGGTGTGTTCTTGATGACTAGCGTGTCGTGACATCGAGCTGTGAATTACTCTGATCTGGCAAGTAAAATTTATATCATTATTATAACTACCGATAATGATAGTTATCAAAAAGTTACTTTGATATATGAGGTTTTTACACTCCGCATACCAGGCACTTGCCAATGAGTATTTGATTCATTAATAATATAATATTTTTAATAACAAACTCAGTGTTTAATAATCATTGTGTCCAGCATATGATCATAAGTATCCAGATATGTGGAGCAAATTGAAACTAATATATCATAATAATGTTGTGATGAGTATTATTTTCAATAGTTATAATAAAATTTGCTTATCAGTGTCTTCCATCCACAGGTCATGTATGACAAGAAGCAGTCCAAAAGTATGGCTTCTGGGCAAGCCCGAGAAAGATATATTGGGTGCTCACCTGCCAACTAATGCCGATGTCCTCAGAAACTTCATGTTTCACCATCAGAATAGTCTTATAATCAGTTGCAGAACTAAGTGTACCATTAAGAAGGTATTGGTGATCTGGGATAAAGCGTGCATCCCGACCCAAAGGGTAGACTCGGGTAATCGCAAGCTCCAGAAGCTTCAGAAATAGTACTATGTATTGAAGAACAACAGTTCATTACTGAAACCAGGGTACCGGGTCAAACAACAAAACTTCAAGAAAATACTCACAAAACTGTTTGATATTTCTCAAAAGGATGCTTTGATCACTATGACAGGCGAAGAGGATTAGCAGTTCCTGCGATTACAGCAACTGAATCCCTTCAGCAGGAGTATGTCTGGGGTGGACAGAATCTTGCCAAACAAGGGGGCTCGTAGGCAGCATAGAAGTGATCATGGAGGCGGTGGCTGAATCGGTAGAGCGTCGGCCTGCAGTCCTAATGGACCCAGGATCGAATCCCGGCTGGGGCAGGGTTTAAGGATTTGAATTTCCCAAAAGCAGACTTTCCTGATCTACCAGATGACCCGGCGACATATCGTAAAAATACCCCCGCTAATACCAATACATCAGTCCTATGGACGGTGGATGTTAGTGCCGAAGTGGTGACATATGGAGGTGAAGGAGGACTACTGAGCCTTGGGATAGGTCACTGCCCTGCGAGAAATACTACCTGAAGCCTTTGCCCAGAGTCGGACACGTAAGAAAAAAAAAAAAAAAAAGGCCAATGCTCGAGAAGAAAAATGTAAGCCCATTGCACAGCAGATGGACAAGACTGTACCATCCATTTCCATTGACGTTGAAGGCTGTAGTGCTTCCTCATCAGCAGTCTGACAAAGAATTTCAAGGATCATCGACATACAAACAAATTAGACAGCAAAATAAAGCTAAGAAAACCATTCTAACTAACGAAGTAGCTGCTGCACTTGATCGTGTCAAACTGCCTAATCGTTCAGCCATGTTCATCGTGGGCACTGTCGCACAAGCACTTGGTCATAACCTGGTACCTGTAGTACAGTCTCGAAATACTATACAGCGAGCACGAGCTACCACTCGTGAAGAAGCTACTGATCGATGGGCTGCTTTCACATCAGACATTCCACTTCTCCTACACTGGGATGGTAAGTTGCTCCCCGATATCACTAGAAATAGTATATAAACCCCCAGTGGACCGAGTTGCCATTTTGGTGACTGGCGGTGAGACAGGGCAACTTCTCGGGGTTGCCAAGATAAACTGCAGCACTAGAAAAACGCAGTGCAATGCATGCATCAAAACATTGGATGAATAGAATCTAAAACCAACGATTCAGGGGCTTGTTTTTGATACAACAGCAGCTAACAGAGGCCTGAAGATGGAAGCATGCAGTCTAATCGAAAAAGCTTTGGACAAAGAGCTCATTTGGATCACCTGCCATTATCATGTGTCTGAGATGAATGCTGTCTGCTGTCTTCAATATTTCTCTAGGGCCAAGCAGTGAGCCTGAAGTGGGAATCATCAGGCACTTACAAAAATGTTGGCCAGGTATGGATAAAACTTATTTATATCCTGCTGGAGACGAGTTGTTTGTTGGGATGCCTGATGGTCTATGTGAAAAAACTATTTTGTTCTGTACTGATGCCATGAACAGCCAGCTCCTAAGAGATGATTGTGGAGAGTTACTACAGCTCTCTCATGTGTTCTTGAGATATTCTCCAGATGATAAGCATACAGTTCGTGCTCGAGGCACTGTGCACAATGCGCTCTGGATGGCAAGAGCAATATACTCACTGAAGATTTTTCTATTCAGGAAGCAAATGAACCTGTGGCAAGGGAGACAACTGGTGTCACTAGAATAAGTCTGTTTGTCTCGCTCGTATACACACGCTATTGGCATGAGTCACCACATCCAAAGAAAACCCCCTTCAGTGGCAAGAAGCTGATTTCTCTGCTCCACGACTACCTCGATCACGTCATGGTGGAGGCAGCTGCAAAGTTGTTGTGTCGCAATTTGTGGTAGTTCTTTGAGCATCTGGCGCCGTTCGCTTCTTTTGATCATCATGGTGATGACACAACTAAAGCAGTTATAGTGGAAAACCTTGACCATCCTCCTCGTTGGAAACTGACACGACATTTTGATGGTGATGCATTGGACTACTGCACTTCACTGGCAACTTACATCACCAGATGTTCATTGAAGTTCTTCAACCTACTGTCTGTGACAGGACAAGATAATGCCAGGGCGTTCACGGTGAAATCATCCAATCTTTGGCTGACAGACCCCAGGTATTTGTTGCTTCTGGCCAAGTGCAAACATCTGAAGGTTGTCAAAAACTGTGACAAGAGAGGTGAAGCTCTCATACAGTCGTACAACTATGTCCTGACGCGAGACGAGACTCAAAAGCAGAGTATACTGCAGCTCGTCGCTGACCACCAGAAAAGACTGCCAGTTCCAACAAAAGTCACTCTGATGTAGACGAGATCATGCATTATTCCTATATTTAGTGTTTTAAGTGAGTTCTTTAAGCAACCAAACAAAGAATGTCTATGTTTGGATACGTTGAAAATACATATTTCGTTTTTTTGTTGAAAATCCATCGATGTTGTGTTTTCAGTTTATTTTTCTCGGAATTACAGCATAGGCAGTGACATTAAAATTGTGCATTTCATCAAATTTCTCACAAAGTGCCTTCACTGATGATAAGGAACATATATAGCCTTGTGGAAGTGAACAGTTTCTACTTTTTTTTTGGGGGGGGGCTACCTTAATGTATACAATATACAGTATATATATATATATATATATATATATATATATATATATATATATATATATATATATATATATATATATACACACACACACTTGTTGAGGACCACACGAGGGACCCCATCAGGCCCATATGCCGTATTAGTATTGAGGCGAGTGATGGCAGGAAATACATCAGTTGAAGAATTTTAATGTCAGCCATGAGGAAGTCAGAGGGGGGAAGTGACGGATGAACAGCAGCGGAATCGTCTATGATGGAACTGGAGGAGAAAGTCTGAATGAAGAGATTTGCTTTATCAGTAGATGAAATAACTACAAAGCCATCAGAGTAGAAAAGAGGAGGGAATGATGAAGTAAAGTTGTTAGAAAGGTTTTTGGCAAGGTGCCAGAAGTGGCAGGAAGAACTCTATTTGGAGAGTTGAGGGTAATTAGTACGGATGAAATTATTTTTAGCAGAGCGAGGAACAGACTTAGCACGTTTCCGGGAAGAAATATAAAAAAAATGGGATTCAGGGATGAGTTGGCTCCGGTACCTTTTATAGGCCTTCTCCTTGTTGTGGACACCAATAGAGCAAGCATGATTAAACCAAGACTTTTTTCCATTAGTCAAAGGATATGAGAATGATATGTATGCTTCAGTGCAAGAGAGATTAACCTCTGCAATGTGTATGGCACACTGAGATGGCTCCCGGTCATGGAAACAATAATTATTCCAGGGAAAATCAAAGAAGTACTGCCTGAGGGCCTCCCAATCAGCAGCTCCAAGTGCCACAATTGACATTTTTTTGAGAAGTCCACAGGCTGTACTGGAGCAATAGGACAAGTCGGGGTAATAAGGTTGTGATCGGAGGAGACCAATGGAAAGGAAAGATTAACAGTGTAAGCTGAAGGATTAGTTTTAAGGAAGAGGTCATGCATGTTGGAACTCTCTCCAAGGCAGCCAGGGATACGGGTATGTTGCTGTACAAGCTACACTAGGTCATTAAGAACAAAAAAGATGTAGGCTTCTTCACCAGGTGGATCAGTGAAATGAGAAAAGAGCCAAAGGTAGTGGTGAACATTGAAATCTCCTAGAATGAAAATTACAGAGAAAGGAGAAGTGGGTAAGATGTATTCCATCGTAGAAGTAAGATAGTCAAAGAATTTTTGATAGTCAGTAGAATTTGAAGATAAGTAAACAGCACAGATATATCTAGTCAGAGAATGATAAGGAAGCCGAAGCCAGAAAGTAGAGAATTCAGTAGAATTAAGGCCAAGAACATGAGAGCAAGATAAGTTATTGCAAACAGCACATATACACAACAGCCACCTTTGGCTATGGAATGAATATAGATAAAGTAGAAGGATGCAGAATAGGGCTTGCTATCAGGAGGAGTAGACTGTAGCACCAGTCGAGCAGGGCAGTACTCCCGAGGTGGATGGAGAGCTGATGACAGGGAGTGCTGGAGCTCCCATTTCATCAGCCCTCAGGACTAGTTCCTGACCATCCCCCTTTGCTGAACTTTTTCAGTGTCTCAGTTACACAGAGAGTAGGCCAGCATGCTCTCCAATACAAATTTCTCTAACTATCTACACCAAACTACATGCACAGTACACACTACACTTCCTTTTCCAAACTTCAACAAAATTAATAGTGTCTCAACACTCAGCCTCGGAGTACCTGGGGGGGGGGGACCATAAATGCCCCTATCTTCCCCCACTCTCCCCGGTGACGACTTGAGCTGCCTGGAACCACAGTCTGACTCACTTCTTCTTCATTTCTGCAACATTTGCTGCCTTTCCTCTAACTTTCACTGTGTTGAGCACCACCTCTCCTCCTCTAAAGTTCACCTTCTCTTTCTAACTGAGACTCAGCTGTCTGAGGCAACTGACAGCAAACCCTTTACTGTATCCTCCTACTTTCTTTATATCATTTCAAAGCCAAAGGTGGCTGTTGTGTATACTGTATATACACAACGACTTATCTTGCTCTCGTGTTCCTGAACTCGATTCTTCTGAATTCTCTACACTCTGGCTTCGGCTTTCCTGTCATTCTCTGACTAAATATATCTGTGCTGTTTACTTATCCCCTAATTCTACTGACTATCAAAAATTCTTTGACAATCTTACTTCTACGATGGAACACATTCTATCCATTTCTCTTTTCTCTGAAATCTCCATTTTAGGATATTTCAATGTTCACCACCACCTTTGGCTCTCCCCTCCTTTCACTGATCCACCTGGTGAACAAGCCTACATCTTTTCTATCCTTAATGACCTCGAGCAGCTTGTACAGCACTCTACCCGTATCCCAGAACACCTTGGAGAGAGCTCCAACATACTTGACCTCTTCCTTACAACTAATCCTTCTGCTTAAACTGTTAATCTTTTCTCTCCGTTGGGCTCCTCCAATCACAACCTTATCACCTTAACTTGTCCTATCACTCCGGTATGGCCTGTGGACCCTCCAGGGAAACGTCATCTGTGGCATTTTGGAGCTGGGGATTGGGAGGCCCTCAGGCAGTACTTCTTTGATTTTCCCTGGAATGATTGTTGCTTCCATGGCCGGAAGCCATCTGAGTGTGCCTTGGCCATTACGGAGGTTATTGTCTCGGGAATGGAAGCATGCATTCCTTTCTCATAGCGTTTGTCTAATGCAAGAAAGCCTTGGTTTAATCACGCTTGTTCTAATGCTGTCCGCAACAAAGTGAGGGCCTACAAAAGGTACCGGAGCCAACCCACCCCTGAATCACATCATCTTTACGTTTCTACCCCAAATCGTGCTAAGTCTGTTCTTCGCTCTGCTAAAAATAATTTCATCCATACTAAAGGCTCTCAACTCTCCAACTCGAACTCTTCCCGCTCCTTCTAGCACCTTGCCAAAAACCTTTCTAACAACTTTACCTCATCATCCTTCGCTCCTCTTTTCTACTCTGATGGTTCTGTAGCTATTTCATCTACTGATAAAGCAGATCTCTTCGCACAGACTTTCTCCTCCAATTCCACCTTAGACGATTCTGGTGCTGTTCCTCCATCACTTCCCCCCTCTGACTTCCTCATGGCTGACATTAAAATTTCTTCAGCTGATGTATTTTCTGCCATCACTGGCCTCAGTACTAACAAGGCATCTGGGCCTGATGGAGTCCCTCAAATTGTTCTCAAGAACTGTGCTTCTGTGCTTACACCCTGCCTAGGCAAACTCTTTCGCCTTTGTCTGTCAACTTGTACCTTTCTTTCTTGCTGGAAGTTTGCTCTCATTCAGCCAGTCCCAAAGAAGGGTGACCATTCCCAACCCTCTAACTATCGTCCAATTGCTTTAACGTCCTGTATTTCAAAAGTTTTCGAGTCAATTCTGAATAGAAAAATTTTAAGGCATCTTTCCTATCACAACCTTCTTTCTGATCGTCAGTATGGGTTCCATCAGGGACGCTCCACTGGCGATCTTCTCACCTAGGTTTCAGACTCCCGGTCATCCTCCTTTCGGGACTTTGGCGAAAGCTTTGCCAATGCACTTGACATCTCAAAGGCTTTCGATCGAGTCTGGCATAAATCTTTAATTTCCAAACTGCCCTCTTACAGTTTCTATCCTTCTATCTGTGCCTTCGTCGCTAGCTTCCTTTCTGGTCGTTCGATAGCCGCTGTTGTAGACGGCCACCGTTCTTCTCCTAGATCTATCAACAGTGGTGTTCCTCAGGGCACTGTCCTATCACCAACTCTCTTCCTTTTATTCATCAATGACCTTCTAAGCTGTACATCTAACCTTATCCACTCATACGCTGATGACTCCACCCTTCACCTTTCCATTCGGTTCCCGCAACGCCCATCTCAGCAGTTACTTCTACAAACAAGGGATGAGGCTATGGCACACCTAATGTCTGACTTGGCTCGTATCTCTGACTGGGGTAAAAATAATGTGGTTGTTTTTAATGCATCTAAGACTCAATTCTTACACCTATCAACATGACAAAATCTTCCACAGGTATACCCACTAATATTAAATAATATTCAGCTTAATCCTGCATCATCCTTGAACATGCTTGGAGCTTCATTTATTCGGGACTTATCTTGGAAAGATCATATTACATCTCTTGTAAAATCTGCTTCCAAGAGATTGGGTGTGCTAAGCCGACTCCGTTCTTTCTTTACCCCTGCACAATTGTTGACTCTATACAGGGGTTTTATCCGCCCCTGTGTGGAGTACAACTCTCATGTGTGGGGGGGCTCCCCACATGCAGCTCTTCTCAATAGGGTGGAGTCAAAGGCTTTTCGTCTCATTAACTCTCCTCCTCTTACTGACTCCCTTCAACCTCTGTCTCTTCGCCGCACTGTTGCATCTGTATCTCTTTTCTATCGCTACTTTAATGGTCACTGCTCCTCTGAACTTTCTGCATGCATTCCTCCACCTTTACGACAGGCACGTAGCACCCGTCTAGCAGCAAACTCTCATCCCTTTTCTGTCCAACTCTCTAATGCAAGAGTTAACCGTTACTCCCAGTCTTTCATTTATGCAACAGGTCAACTCTGGAACTGTCTCCCTCTGTCTGTATTTCCTGCTGCCTATGATCAGTCTTTCAAACGCAGTGTGTCCAGGCATCTCGAAATGAATGGATCTTGAATTTGGCTCTCTATTGTATTTTTTTTTTTCTTTCTTGGAGGAACTGTTATTGCGGGCCCATGGCCTTTGGTTCATTCTTCCTTGCATAAAAAAAAAAAGTTGCCTCAGACAGCTGAGTCTCAGTTAAGAAGTGAGGGTGAGGTTTAGAGGAGGAGAGCTAGTGCTCAACAGAGAGCGTGTTGAAGGAAAGACCGCGAATGTTGCAGAAATGAAGACAGACACCTTAATACCGTAAAGGGTGGCCACAAACAAATTGTCTTTATGTCGCCCGGTCACCTGCCATTTCCCTGCCCTGTTCCCAGCTCGCACCCCTCTTGCTCGTATGCCTCTCCTCTCCATCCTTCAATTTCATCCTTGGCCTCTCCCTCCCTCTCCTTCCCCCTCCACCTCACTCACATACACTCTCCTCGTTATTATCTCACTCTCCGTCTCTACATGGCCAAACCACTTCAGTGTGTTTCTCCTAACGCTTTCTATCACATTCACATCCACACCAGAACGCTCCTTCACTTCCTCATAATATGTCTGTCTATTTCTCCATGTAACTCCATATGCTCCTCTTAGATAACACATTTCCACTGCTCACACTCTTGACTTGTGTCCTTTCAACAAGGTCCAAACCTCACTTCCATATGTTTGAACTGGTATCATAATACTGTCATGCATCGACTTTTTTTCTCCCATGCTCACTTACCTATCTCCTGTCATTGCTTTCAAGGAACCAGCAACCTTTCTTCCATATTGTGCCCTTTCAATGACTCCACCCTCCATACTTCCAACCCTACTCATCACACCACCCAAGTAATTACATGCACTTGCATTTTCCGTTTCCTCATCATCTAGTGACATCATTTCTCTCGATGACAGTAGCTCTATTCTTTCCTACATTCACCTTTAGGTTTCGTTTCTTATGCACTCTTCCAACCTCATTCACCAAGCCTTGTAGTTCCCCTTCGTGTTCACTTAACAACACAGAATCATCTGCAAACAACAGTACAGGGGTCAGGGAGTTTCCAAACGTTGCTCTTTCTTATTATAGCCGCTGTAACATCCAAGCAACGTTGGGTCTGGTTAGTACTTGGATGGGTGACCGCCTGGGAACACCAGATGCTGTTGGCATCCCTACGTGTCAAGTGGGGTTGGTGGAGGATTAGTGCCCCTCCCTGTAAAACAATTAACTCTAAGCCCTTGACCACCCCGTTTGGGATACATGGCGTCTGGCAATGGATGGATGGATGGAACATCCACTGCCCTAGTTTGTATTTCTTATAACCCCATACATATACAGACTGAACAACCAGGGAGACACGACACATCCCTGTTTCAGTCCAACATTCAAACAGAGTAAATCACTCAATTTGCTACCCACACGCACTGCAGCCCTAGCCCCCTCATACTGCTCTTCACGGTATTCAACAACTTCCCATTTTCCTAATATATATATATATATATATATATATATATATATATATATATATATATATATATATATATATATATATATATATATATATATATATATATATATATATATATATATATATATATATATATATATATATATATATATATATATATATATATATATTGACGACTGACTTGTTGCTGAGAGAGCACAGGCAAATAAGGGCTTGTAGGAACGTATTTAATGGTGACGTTTCGCAGTATCTCAGTGGATCGTCAGACCTAAAAATAATAATATATTCAGCAACAGCACGAGCATTTGAGTCTTTGCTCAAACTTTACGCCGAAAATTATGACTAAAAATATACCAAGAGGAATGGATACCCTACCTAAGATACACAAAAGTAGAAAATAATAATAATATATATTCACACTAAATGCAACATTCTGTTGAGTTAAAGCAAAAACATTCAGGTAAGAATACGCTCAAACCTTTAAAAACACAGAAGCTGAACAGGAGAACTACTGTTACCAACTGTGGATTTGTAGAGGTATGTTAGAGTGTCTCCATGATGGGGAGATAAAGCTGTACTGGCTTCTAGAAAGGGCTGTGAAGTCGGTTTGGTTGATAGGGTGATCGTGTGTGACAGTGTAGTTTGATTGCACTAATGAGTGGTTTAGTGCTCTGTGTAGCCTACTTTTTCGAGCTGATGTACCTCAGTGTTCGTGAACACACACACACACACACACATATATATATATATATATATATATATATATATATATATATATATATATATATATATATATATATGAGCATGAGTCATGGTACTGTACAATTGCAACAGGTCAGAAAGTATGAGGATTTGAGAATGAAATACTGAGAGGGATTCTGGGGGTAAAGAGGCATGAGAGAGTTACAAATGAAGGAGTAAGAGATATTACGAGAGTGGAATCACCTGATGTATATGTGAGACTGTCTCACTGGAAATAGCTGAGGCACATGTATAGAAAAGAAGACAGTTTAATACAGGATGTGCCAGTGTGGACTGGTAGAGGAAGAAGAGGCAGAGGTAGGCCACGCAAAACCTTGCTGAGAACAATGAAAAGAGAAGCAGGAGAGGAGTTTTGGTGGGACCTGCAGATGGCAATAGACAAATATTCGTGGAGTGAGTTCATCGAGACCCTATGAATCCCGTGGGGTGCCACAGGAAATGATTGATTGACTTTTTTTGTTTTTTATGTGTCTTATTCTAGGCATAGGCTTCACAGCCTGCTCTCAAGGCCCAGTAGTTCTCCTTCATACAATACACCTCTGCATGTCACCACTTCGGCGCTAACACCCACTGTCCATATTGAATACATGCTAGGGCTGTCTCATAGAGGACTGGTGTATTGGTATTAGCGGGGGCATTTTTACGACATTTCGGCGGGTCTTATGGTAGATCAGTAAAGTCTGATTTTATCAAATTAAAATCCATAAACTGTTCCCTGCCCCAGCAGGGATTTGAACCTGGCTCCGGTTGGACTTCAGGCCACCTCTCTACCGACCGAGCCACCGCCTCCCCCAGATTGATATATATATATATATATATATATATATATATATATATATATATATATATATATATATATATATATATATATATATATATATATATATATACTGGTGGTAGGTGTTGGCGACCATTATCCACTCACTTGATGTAGTGCTGCCTACTTCTTCCTTATCCTTTATCATTCTTTTTCTGTGCCTGCCCTCCTCTCTTCCTATATCTCCCATCTTTCCTGTCACTTCTTATTGCTCTTCTTTCCTTTACAGGTGGCTTTACATTGAGTGACAAGCCAAATGGTTTCCTGTAAGCCAAGAACCATTTACAACGCTGGGTGGTAACCATATAACCAACCCATACGTGCTCCCTACGTGTCAACAAGTGGGTTGGTGGAGGGTTAGTTCCCCTCCCCATAAAACCAATAACTCAAAGTCAAATGGCCACCTCTTAAAGGATTATGGCGTCTGGCAATAGATAGATAGATAGACAGATAGATACACACACACACACACATATATATATATATATATATATATATATATATATATATATATATATATATAGGCAGATTAGGAGTAAATCTGCTGTAAATTGGCAATTTTATTCCCATTTAAAGTTTTAGGCCCGGCTCACCTGACACTGACTCTACCGCTAACTGAGGCATGACCCCCCTGATGTAATGAATGTTATAGGATGCAGATTTGAAAGATGCACCTTAAGTTTTTGTTTCATGTTGATATGACAGATTGAGAGGAGTTATGGCGAAAAAACTAGATGTGTATATTTTTACTTTTTTTGCAATCATTTTTTGGGCCTACAGCCTGGGTCTTGGCCCAATTTAGCCCAGAATTTAATCAGGTGATCAGAAGGTCATTGCCCATAATCCCTATTTTTTTTTTAGTCAAAATAACACCAGCAGTTTTTGCGTAAAGTTGTTGACAGACAAACAGACAGGCAAACAAACAAACAGACAAACGAAGTCAAAACATTACCCGTCATCAAACCCCTCCGGAGCGGGGACAGATAAAAAGGGAAAACAAAAATACATATATGCATGTATTTTCTCGTTGTCAGTGTATATTCATATTCGTTTATATTAGTGACAGCCGTTAAAGCATAACTCTATATCTTTTCCCCATACTTAGTAGTATTGTAACGAGTAAAACAAAGAAAAGCACCAAATATTCAACAAGCCATTTCCTCAACAGTGTTCAACGATTCAACGGTCACGATGTCTTGAGTAAATAACAGCAAGGGTAATGGAATCAGAGAACTACTGCTTTCAGCGAGAAGAAAAAAGTATGAAGTAACAGCCGAGTGGATGAAACATGCACATACACAGTATATGAAGCAGACAGTGGTTGGATTGGTGGAGGTGAGGGGTGAGGTTTTATTGCTGCCATGGTGGCGTACCGGTAAATTCTTCTTATCTCATTACCTCAAATAACACTGTAACAAACTTAAACCAATTTTTATGTTGTTTTTTACACTACTTCTGATCAATGTCAATGCGTAGATTCCGAATATTCTCTTTGTTTTCGTGTATATCTAGAGTTACAGGAATTATGCAGCAGCATATGTATTGTACAGGAACAGGAACTGCATCTTGTTACCATTTCGAGAAGGTTGAGAATGTCAAAGAATTAATATATTTCCGGGTGTATATTATGAATATAACTAAAAAATGAGCAAATTGTAATATCAAAAGGAATGCAGGGCACATATTATCTAGAAATGCATTTTTGATCTTGACTCTCTTCTGTAGTTGTGATAACAGTCACGCGACAATCCCCAAACGGAATCGCCCATCATCGCCTTGTTCCACCTGCCCTGACATATGTTTTCCATCAGCAGAATGTCCTGATGGAACCGTTTGCCATGCTCCTCACTGACTATACCCAAGTTGCTTTTGTAGAAATCAAGGTGGGAATGCAGGTAAGTGCAATTTGATTGACATTCTGCATCCAAGCCGGTGGAATGTGCTGATCAAGTCATCGACGAGCTGTGCGGAATCTGGTCTCCTCTGGGTGACAAGAAAACCTTCCACAACCCCTTTGAAGCACTGCAAGTGCACTCTCCATCATCGGTCAGTTTGCCCTGGAGTTCGCGATTTGGAAGCATTCTTCGAACTTTCTACGTGGTGAATATGCCAGCCATCACCTCTGCCATGCTCGACTTGGAAAACATTGATCGGATAATATGTAGAAAAGCATCGCCATCCTTGTCGATGGCTTTCACGACTTGTTTCACAAGACCAAGTTTTATGTGTAGCGGCAGTAGCAATACCTTCTATCTGGATATCAGTGGAGCTCTCAATACGTAGCACGAGCATGGTGTGAGACTCTCTCTGAGAGGCAAGTCTTTCCTCATGGAATGTTCTGCATCGCTCCGGCTGTCCCACAAGCATAAAAAACATGATTACTTTATATAACTGCCTTGCATTTCAAGTAGGAACGAAATAATTTTGAAATCCCCACAAACCTCCCAATTGTGATCTGAGTACTTGATCTATGTCAGACAAATCTTCACATTCTCATAGCCTTCTTTCATTTCCACAGAATGTGCAACTGGAATTGATGGGAGTTTGTTGCCGTTGTGCAAAAGTACAGCTTTTAGGCTCTTCACGGAACTGTCTAAAAGTTTTGCCATTCTGAGGACTTGTAATCCACTCCCAAGGCTTGGAACAAACCCTTAACATAATAGCAGTAACACAACGAGGTTTCTTCACAAATTTTGAAGAAGAATGCAAACTTGCCGTGGCGATTCCTATAACTCGACTTACAACTGGGATCAAACAAGTTCCATTCACTTAGACGTGACTCCAGCAGCTCAGCACTGGAGTTGGTGAGTCGTAAATCTCGAACAAAGTCATCCAGTTCTTGCTGACTGGGAAAGTGTGGAGTGTCTCCGGAACATTCTTCAACATACAATTCATGATCACTTTCCCCGCTGTAATCGACAATGTCCTCATGGTCAGCCATTATGTCAGCCATTACATCGACGTGCAGTAACAAGACTAGAAAAAAACAATTGCCAGTTGTTGACAAAAACCTAGAGATAGACAAACAAAACACACCAGTGGAATCAGCGTGAAACTCTGAGTTTAACAAGACAAAAAAAAAAAAAAATGAATAAACAAATTCTTTGTTACACAGTGTAACAAAACAAAAGTATTCATGGGTCGAATGCTAATCATCTGCCTAAAAATGTTATTGGCTAAGGTACGACCTACCGACAAACCAAATTTTCTATCTATCTATCTATCTATCTATCGCCAGACGCCTCAATCCCGTTTGGGGTGGCCACAAACAAATCGCCTCCAAGTCGCCCTGTCCCCCGCCATTTCACTACCCTGCTCCCAACTCACACCCCCCTCTCTCATATACCTCTCCACCCCATCCCTCCATCTCATCCTCGGTCTCCCCCTCCCTCTTCCACCCTCCACCTCGCTCACATACACTCTCTTCGTCAGTCTTTCACCCTCCATCCTCTCCACATGGCCAAACCACCTCAGTGTGTTCCTCACAACGCTTCCTATCACATCCACATCAACACCACAACGCTCCTTTATATCCTCATTCGTCAGCCTGTCTCTCCACGTGACTCCACAAGCTCCTCTTAAATAACTCATTTCCACTGCTCTCACTCTTGACTTGTGTCCTTCCAACAACGTCCAAGCTTCACTTCCGTACGTTAGAGTTGGTATCACAATACTGTCATGTAGTAACTTTTTTACTTCCATGCTCACTTCCCTGTTTCTTATCACTGCTTTCAAGGAACCAGCAACCTTTCTTCCCTGCTGTACCCTTTCAAGCACTTCACCCTCCAAACCTCCATCCTTACTCATCACACTACCCAAATACTTAAACGTACTCACATTTTCCAATTCCTCACCATCCAACCTCGCTATACATTCACTGACTTCACCTCTCTCAAAGACCATCACTTTACTCTTCCCTACATTCACCTTTAGGTTCCGTTTCTTACACACTCTCTCAAACTCATCCACCAAGCCTTGCAGCTCCCCTTCATCTTCACTCAACAACACAGTATCATCTGCAAACAACAGTACAGGGAGTTTCCAAACACTATCCTCTCTCACCAGGGCCACTCCAACATCCACTACCCTACCTTGTACCTCTTTTATTACCCCATCCATGTACAGATTGAACAACCATGGAGACATGACACATCCCTGTTTCAAACCAACTTTCAAAGAGAAAAATTCACTTAGTTCACCATCCACACGCACTGCAGCCTTAGCACCATCATACATACTCTTCACAGCATTCAACAACTTCCCATCTACTCCATATATTCTTAACACTTTCCACAATCCTTGTCTATCCACCCTGTCATATGCTTTTTCCAAATCCATGAAAGCCGCATACAACTTCTTTCCCTTCTCTAGAAACTTTTTCCACTAAAGATCTAAGAATGAATATCTGATCTACACAACCTCTTCCCTTCCTAAAGCCTCCCTGTTCTTCTCCAACTAATTTCTCTGTTCTTTCTCTAACTCTGTCTATAAGTATCCTACCATACACTTTTCCTATTATACTAAGAAGACAAATGCCCCTATGATTACCACACACTTCTTTTTCCCCTTTTCCTTTGTACAAGGGAATAATTATACCTGACTTCCAATCCTCCGGGACTCTACCTTCCTCCCAGGCCAATCTGCACATCTTCCACATCCATTCTACTACTATCTCTCCCCCATGCTTCAGCATCTCACCACACACTCCATCAATTCCTGGGGCTTTCCCCGATTTAACTTTCTTCATTGCTTCCACAACCTCTATCCTACTGATTTCTACCTGTCTTCTCACCTCCCTCCTTCTCCCAGCCATTCCCCAGCCACTTATACTCGCATTACTTCCATCCTCTACGTTCAACAATTCCTTGAAGTGTTCTCTCCATCTGCTCACTTTTTCTCCCTTCTCCACTAATAATCTACCATGTTTATCTTTCACTCCCCTGCTAACTTCACTTCCACCCTGTCTTACTCTTTTCACTTCTCTCCAGAACATTTTCTTACAGTCCCTCCACTTTACACTCAAATTCCTTCCAAATTCCTGATCCACTCTCTTCTTACTCTCTCTTACTAATCTTTTCACCTCTCTCTTCCTTTCCACATATAACTCTCTCTTCTGCCTCTCAACTTCTTCCACGCCCCTATTTCTCATCCATTCATTGTATGCTTTCTTCTTTTGTGCCACAGCCTGTTTCACCTCTTCAGTCCACCACGCTGTTCCTTGCACCCCCCTCCGTCTTCTCTTCCTTCCACACACCACATCACATGCTGCACATATTTCTTCTGTAAATATCTTACACACACCTTCCATGTCTCCCATCTGATCCAATTCATATTTGCCCAATCGTTCCTCCACTTCTCTCTTATACTCTGCCTTTTTCTCATCCTCTTGTAACCTTTCCACTCTCCTTGCAACTACTCCTTCCTCTCGTCTTTCCCTTCTTCTATTCCTCCATCTTACTTGCATCCTAATTCTGGCCACCACCAAGTAGTGGTCAGAAAGGCCACTCCCCCAACCTCTATAAACTCTTGCATCCAATATACATCTTCGCATCCTTTCATCCACACACACATAATCAATCATTGCCTTCCTTTCATTCAGTTCACCACCCACCCTTCTCATCACTCGCCATGTATACCTGTGGATCATTTTATGCCTGAAGAGGGTATTGGCTATTACCAACCCCCTCCCAGCACAGATGTCCACTAACGCACTCCCATTCTCATCTATCTCAGCAGGCACACCCCACTCACCAACTATTCCATCCACCTTCACATTACCAACTTTACCATTCATATCACCGATCAAAAACACTCTCTCATTCCTTCCAAACTTTTCCATGCACACTTCCACATTTGTCCAGAACTCTTCTCTCACTCTTCTAGCACGATCTTGCGTTGGCGCATACACACACACAATCGCCCACATTTGTATTCCAACTTTCAACTTTACCCACACAATCCTTGACCCAACTGATCCATACTGTCTTATGCTCTTCTTCCATCTTTTACTCACAACTATACACACTCCTTCCTTTGCCCTCTCATTCTCATCTACTCCTGCACATATACCCCATCCATACTCCCATTCTCTCACACTTTCTCCTCTCCATTTTGTTTCAGTTATTCCACATACATCCACTTTCGCATCCTCAAGCACCTGGACAATCTCTCTCTCTTTCACCTCATCATTCGCTCCTCTTACATTCCATGTACTCATTACCAAGTCCTTTGTCCGGTCCTGGGTCGTCAACGTTTGGTCAGTCCTTGTCCGAGGCTTCTTTAATTTTAAGATGAGATATTTTGGCAACACACACACACACACACACACACACACACACACACACACACACACACACACACACACACACACACACACACACACACACAAGAACTATATCTCTTTGCTTTGCTAAAGTCAGGTGACAGTAACTCACAAAACTTACGGAATTTAGTAATTGCATTTCAGAAAAGCCAATCCATGTTTTCAGATATATAGTGGGTGGCATTCGGTCGTCTTTGATCAAATCCTCACCGAAAGTAAGTGGCTACTGCACATTCACATAGTTGCTAATTCCTAAAGGTTTGGTAAAATTTTGGCTACAACTTTTTAAGATATTCTGGCAACAGATACACATAAACACACACAGACACACATACAGACACATGCCGACAAAAACTAATCCCCTTGCCTTACCAAAGGCGGGTGATAATGAGAAAAAAATATTTATACGGGTGCCACACGCTTGCACTGCTACCCTACTGTGTGATATTACAATCCTAAACATTTCCTGCCTCTGTTAATAATTTATTTGTTATACATGGAAACATAACTCCTGTGTGATCTTTCAGTCTTTATACCCGAACACCCAACACCATTCAACCCCTATACCCCACCTACCACCGGCCCTGGTCATCCCTTTGTACCCCTCTCCTCTTCACCCCACCAACCACCAGCCCTGGTCATCCCTCTGTAACCCTCTCCTCTTCACCCCACCAACCATCGGCCCTGGTCATCCCTTTGTACCCCTCTCCTCTTCACCCCACCAACCACCAGCCCTGGTCATCCCTCCGTATCCCTTTCCCTCTTCACCTGTGACCGGTTTGAATCTTTCGAATCACCCGCGATTCACACCTAGTACAAATAGGAATGCCAGCGCTAAATGTTAAACACAAAAGCTTGGACAACTGTATTTTAGCACCAAGGTACACATGATCTATTGGCATAAAATTCTTCTCTTCTTTTGGATCTACGAATATGTGTGTGTGAGATCTAGTGTGTTGGAAATTTCATCATGTCTGTAATAATAACTTCTCGGTATATCAGTATACAGTGTTTTATAAAAGCTGTATAACAGATGAAAAGTAGGTTCCTTTACGAATAAGTGATTTTGTGTTGTGAACTTTGGAAGAATGGATGTCAAAATGTATTCGTAAAATGTATGCGAACTGATGGATCTCACAGGGCGTCATAATTTTTTTTTATGTGTCCGACTCTGGGCATAGGCTTCACAGCCTGCAATATATACTAGTACTTGCAGATGCTGACAACGTATCCTCAGAGTGCTTCTGTGAAAAGCAGAGAGTGAACAGTTGACACTGCTCTACTGCACGATCCATAGCCATGTGCAACGACACGTATCCTATTTGTGCAACATTCGGTAGCTTGTGTAGTTTTGCTTCACAAAATGTCTGGAACACCTGAAATTATTTTTTCTTGGCTCTGTGAGCAAAGTAGGTTTATACAGTACTAATTACAGTTGATCCTCACACACACACGAGATAATGTCGTCGCTGCTGATTATATCCACAAATGCATAGGAGGGCACATACATCTAAGGATTGTCACATCCGAGAAAACGTCACTGATATGGTTTGTTAGGGTATTCTGTGCACCCATGATACTGTGTACGCCATCAGCAGCAAATCCTGCCAGGTTACTTATTGGTATAATGTTTCTCAAAGTGTTTCATCAATAACTGGAATGTATGTTCTCCCGTTGACCCCACAGACTTGTCTGTGGTAGTGTCATCTGATGCTGATGATGTATCACATATAGGTAATTAATTGAGAAATTTCGTCTCAGTATTAACTCTCGATTTGCAAAAATACTTAAGTAGTGCACATGTTTTACAAATACTGATATCTTTTGTCTCGTCAGTGCTAAAAGAACTGATTTTGTTTCATTACAGAAACCAACTTAGGGTGATACCTAATATTAATGTTTTGCAGCACAAGTGTGATCTTAATTCTCTTCAGTGATACTCTGGTAGCAACGTCTGAGTCTGGGAAAATACCTTTAAATGGATCTGTCAGGTTATCAACTGTAGTAATGGGAATATTGTGTTCGGTCAGAAACGCTGTCAACTAAATTTCTGCAGGAGTCACTGACTCATTACCTCCAGATGTGGGATGCAAGTTTGTCGAGGTCGTCTATAGTACTTCAGATGTAAGGTGATGGTAGGTGTTCTTATGATGCTTTTAGGTGGAGATTTCTGCAAACTTTTAGGACATGCTTATCCTACAGTAGACTTCATATTCGTCATCGTCCACATTCTGCAGCCATCTGCGGGTCATCATCGTGTAACCATACCTCTTGGGAATTAACTTTCGGGGACACGTACAGTGTACATCATACGCGATGATATTCAAAAGCTGCAATATGGATGGGATCAGAGTGTTATTCGTTGTATGTCCCAAAACGTCCGAGTATGCCTTCATTAGGCAGCAGTGGGTCACTCACTTTAAAATTCACTTGCCCCATACATTGTGCCCATATCACCATGTAAAGCTATAGTTAAATAAAAAGGCAGTCTAGGCTGCACTTCCTAAACTCATGTTTAGGGGAAAGAAATGGCTTGCTTGACTCTTTGCTACCAAATTCGCAAATAATTTATAGTATTTGAGTTTAAACATGGTAAAAAATGTATGTGCATAATTGAATCATAAACAAATGCAAACATTCTTTACCACGGATATGGAGAAGAAATGGATGCATAACACTTTTTTTTTTCTTTTTTTTTTGTGGCGGGGCTATCGATCTCTATCCCTAGAGCCCAGGTCATTAAGCCAATTTTATTTAGTTCTAATGTATCATAATATCTAAGTTTCGTATATACATCTTTTTTTTATTATTATTATTATAGTCATTAATTAATTTATACAAAAAACTAATCTAAATTCCTAACACCAAAAAACCTGCTAAACAAATCGCTACCCTACAATAAAGCGTAAGATACAAATAGCTAAAGTAAACTAAATAGTGTGCATATACTGATGGGTAAAATACCTCGACCAGCAAAATACAACACATCTGCACTAGTCACCTGCTGTCAGGCGAGGCATACGTAATAAAATGGGGGATTTTTATATATGAAAGGGAACCAGACGAGTCAGTAATTATTCCAGATACGTGAACTGTCGAGCCTAGCTAAGGAAAATGTAAAAAAAAAAAGCAAAACATTAACATATGTACAAACACTGAAATAGCTTTGCCAACAGAGGTACTGGGAAGTGCCCAGTACCTAAATATATTGCACATTTTTACTCATCACTTAGAGACTGTCAGGCAAAGTTCGTGGTTTAATATAGGGATATCAGCATAAAAATTTTAACTTTTGGAAGCAGGAGCTATTCCATATACATAAGTAATAAACCCTACTAAAATACAATTATACAATATACACAAAAATACAGTAAAACCGATACAAACCATAATCAGCACCGTAAAAAAGCCACATCACTTTTATCAAACCAGTCTCCCTCAAGAAAGCCATCAAATTATCAGTCATAACAAGATCCATATCACCCAAGATGGTGGAAATGTTGAAGGGGACGTCTGCTGCTCTGTAGTAATTTTTATGTGATGTGTATTCACGAATAAATCGCCGACATTGCACGATGATATGACCGACAGATAGCACTGCACCAGAGACGTCACAGTGCGGTGGAAGCCATCTCTCAATATATGGCAATGTGGGTGATAAACTTAGAGTTCATGTTTAATTTTGCCAATATATATATTTTTTTAAGGCAACTGGGACCATTTGCCGTATCCCAGTCACCCAAGAGTGGCTTGCACTTTTGAATATTCAGTCTGGTCCACTGCCCTCACCACAGAAGATTTATGTATTTATTTCTGAGGCAGGAACTCGACAGTCTCTTTGAGTTCCAAAGCCGACTTTGCAAGTAAGTCAGCCTCCTCATTGGCGTAGATACAATAACCAGGACCCAGATCAGCATGATGGACATGTTGCACGAATGCAGTTCACTAACGTTGTGCCACTGGATATCATTAAAACCAACAGTGTAAGAAGCATTTGCCTGAAGGGCTGACTTTGAGTCGGAATATATGACAAATGAGTCACATCAGGAATTTAGAGCATATGTTACGGCGCAAGTGGTGGACCTCAGCCTACGGCTCCTTGGTCGTTGGTACTGGGAGCCACGAAGCATAACGGTATAGTTACGTGGTTTGCAAGGCGCTAAATTTTTAAACACCGACTTGTCACAGTCAATAAGATCTACACCAAGCACCTGAGTCAGTAGTTGGAGGCGAACGGCAAGTGGCCGACGAACCTCCCGCATAAGATAGTGGTGGTGATGCAAGGGAGTACAGGCTGCCACATTGCCGGTATCACTTTTACTGACGGTCCTAACACTGTACAACAAAATAAGGTGGTCCTGATGGATAAGGTAGGGAGGTACACTCAACAAAGTATCAGCCCCTTTGGGTGCGATGGTTGTGAAAATCTAAGTCTACTAATACCAAGCGGATCACTTCCATCTAAAACGGATCCAAGCTGGCGCAGGGGGCGGAGCATCGGAGTGACTTCAGCTGGCACGAAACCCATGTTCAGTTGATGCCTGACCGTGGTGGTGAGTGGATGTATGCTGCACTCTCCAGGTCATGACACATTTTCAGTCCGAAGTGAGGGAGGGGACTGAAATGTGTGAGGGAAGGTATGGGGGTGTGAGGGAAGGCGTAGGGTGTGAGGGAACCTACTGCTATGTTATACGGTTAAACGAGTCCACACTTCTTCCCCTTCGTTGTTTTCTCTTATTATAAATGTTTCATTTGAGTCTGCCCTTTTATACATTTTGTGTTACTTAAGCCAACTGACGTCACACACAAGCCACACCTCCCTGTGCCCTGAGGGAAAGTGAACCGACTTGGTATTAGTAGACTTTGGTGAAAATGAGCAACTTACTCAAACACACATGAGTCTATAAATGTGGTGCCTCAAAACATCTACCACACAGTAAGTGAATCTTTCTGCAATTTTGACTTCTAAAAATTACCAGAGATAATATTTGCACTTATAATTACAGGATGCCCCATATATCACAAAGCTTCATCCATGTTTTAGAGCGATACGTGCTGTAAGAGTGCCGATATTTTTTTGGGAGAGTGTACACTCGCGATCCAGTGAGAGTATCCAGGCCTTGTCGATGCCATGGCTAGGAAACCAAGAATGGTCTGATGTTCGGACACAGCTGTAAACCCCTTCCCTTCCTCCACCTTCCATCCATTCCCAGCTACAACCACCTTCCTTGATCTCTTGATCAAGAAGTAGCTCACTCCTTTGCTGCGTGGTATGAAGTACACACACACACACACACACACACACACACACACACACACACACACACACACACACACACACGCACAAACGCACGCGCGCGCGAGAGTGCGTGCGTGCGTGCGTGTGTAAGTGTGTGATAAAATAAAAGAAGACAGATCATTACGAGCTTGACTCAGTCTTGTTAAAAAATAGCACCCCCTCTGTCATCAAAAGCGTGGGTGTAATTAATGCATATCTATTAAATAAAAACATCTGTTTAACGGATGAGGCGTCTTCTACCCTAAGCTAAATAAAACGATCATCCAGTAGCAGGAATAGAATAGCAGTCCACTTCATGAATAAACTACAGTATCTGGAGGGTGCTTGTCTGTTAGTATGTCTTTATATACTTTACGTCTTCCTGTCTGGGAGAGTCGTATTTCACTTCAACTGACTATAATCATATTGCAGTACCAATTAATGTGAACTGATAATTCCAGGTAATGTGAACTGATAATTCGGAAATTGTCTGCCTCACTTTCATTCTGTTTGTTTTACCTGCCTCTCTGTCTTTCGTGTCTCCATCTACAGAAAGAGTTTATTCTCACCTGTGTTGAACAAAATCGCCTGTTTTTAGCAGGAGTGAAGTGGCAATCACTGTGAAGTAATGACTGAGAGACTTTGTCTTTCCCCTTGTCCGTCTGCCCAATTGCCTATCACGTTATCCTCGGCAAGAATGGTCTGGTATCACTTAAGCTGAATAATGTCATCTGGTGAAATCAAGAATATAAAATAAGTCAACGTGAATCGATAATCCAGAATCTGCGTCTGTCTGTTTATCTGTCTGACTGTCTGTCTTATTTAAGTGGTGATTTCTTTCCGAAGATGTATGTTATCGTTTTCCTTTAGCTAGTATAACAATTAATCTCAGTCTCTAATAGTGTGTGCCGGTGTACTTCCTTTTCCTTGCGGGAAAAGTTGATATTCAACCTGGCTTACAAAATGTTTGTTGATAATAAGAATAAAATAACAATACTGACGAATATCTCTAAGGCATATGCCTGTCTTTTCGTCAGTTTTTCAATTTCTTTGAGGATGACTTCTGTTCAGCAACGCGATTCTCTGTCAGACAGAATTCCAAGCAAGCTTCAATGTTAAAAAAAAGAAAAAAAAAAGAAAAAAAATATTAATCTACAATATTATACATTTGAAGCCAATATAAGTACAACTCATTCCGTTTTGCACTGCGTTCTTTTTTTCTATGTTACCCTGCCGTCAGATTTTTTTCATACGTATTTAAGCTACAAGTATTTAGATGCAACAACACATTCTAAGCATCCTAAGCTGCTTCAAACCACAAAGTAAAGGTGTCAGCGACCCTTCGATCAAGCGGGGTGGTGTTAGTTTGGGATGAAGGGAGGGAGGGAAGGAGGGAGCATCTATATAACGTAAATATGTATGGGGAAAAAAACCTGACTGCACAGTAACGTAATAATTAAGCATGATGCAACATCAAATGAGCGTTGTGCTTGTTTCGGTTTCAAGTGTATCCATCCATCCATCCATCATCTAATCCTACGTTGCCCTATGAGAAGCGTAGGAGCCCGGGTCTAGGCAAGTTGATCCTGGCATTTCAGATGAGAGTGACCAGCCTCACTCATCTCTGAGTGGCATTACGTGGGCAATAAACCCCAACCACCCTTGGATATAAACCTTCACCGGCTCAATCCGATTGGAGCACCTTAATTACCCACTAAACCATCAGGCGCCAAAATTTGTTTATATGGTTACCACCCAGCATAGTAAATGGTTTCCTGGTGTACACGAAACCACTTGGCTTGTCACTCAGTGTAGAGTCACCCATAGGCAGAAGGAAGAGGAAAGAATGAAGGAAAGAAAGACACAAGAGGGAGTGCAAAGTCACCCGCAGGCAGAAGAAAGAGGATAAAATGAAAGAAAGACAGAAGTGGATGGATGGAAAGAAGGATGGAGGAGAGGAAAGGGCAGACACCCGAGAGCAGCACTACATCAAGTGAGGGGATGGTGAGTGCCCCAACCTACCAAAATATTGTAATATTTTTTCTTTAACATATAAGCTTGCTTGGAATTCTGTCTGACAGAGAATCATGTTGTTGAATAGAAGTCATCCTCAGGAAATAGAAAACCTGAAGACAAGACAGGCATATGCCATAGAGATATTCGTCAGTGTTGTTATTTCATTCTTAATACAGTAAAAGTCCTGTAATCCGAATGGCAGCGGACCGAGGGACTTTTGGACAATTGTTTTTCTCGGACTTTTGGGAGGGACCTCTGAAAACATTAGTCACATGTACAGTCATAAGAAAAACTATCGTTACCCTTCAGAGCTATGCACTATGACACAATGACGAAGTGTTGTGAAATGACGGGACAGGAAAATTTGTACCGCAAACCCATCAATGTCGGTTACGTGAAACACAGATATTAGAATAAGTGCTGGAGGTAATAAAAGCTAAGTAGATCGTTTGGCCTCTGTGGATAGAGACAATACGTTTTATTATCCAGCAAAGAATTCACTAAATAAAAATTTAACAGAATGGTGTAGAGTCGGCAACACACATGCAGACCGTCAATGAGTATGTGCACCCATGCCAGACGTATGATATTATTTCAGCCGATACATCCAAGTTAGTAAATTTCAATGTTGTGTCGGCTTGTAGTGTAATTTCTCAACTAGTCACTAACATATCAGCTTATTGGAACCCCACAGCTGATAACCATTTTATATCAGCTTAGACGTGACTGCTGTTCCAAGCAAGGTTATCAAGACATAACGTTCCGCCCTCAGGTGACTGAGGGATGCCGCACACACAACCCACACCAGACACTCGTCCTGCCTCACTCAAGCCTCCGCGCCCAGAGTTGCCAGGTGTGTCTAGAAGATACTACCCTTCACCGCACTGGCCTCGGTGACGAGAACGAGAAAATTGGCAGTTCGCACTTGAAGGTAGAGATATCTCGCTCAGGCAGAGATAGAGAGAGAACGAGATTAATTTCTGATATATCTGCTCCACATACTCGCTCTGCAAGTAGTCCCTTTGCAACAGGAGAGTAAGATTTTCTGTTTCACCTGCAGGATCACAAGCGGTGCAAGGGGTTACTGCAAATCCCTTTAGCACCTTTTCGTACCCCACCCTTGCCACCAATATTATGTGCCGGCTTGTAGTATAATTCCTCAACTAGTCACTAATATATCAGCTTATTGGAACCCCACAGCTGGTCACCAATTTATATGAAGTTGACATGACTGCTGTTCAAAGCAAGGTTATCAAGATATAACATTCCGCCTGGTCGAAGTCATTTCCGGCTGACACTCTCCACCACAATGTCTTCTCACACACTGGAGATGGTGAGAATCGGTGTAGATCCTGTTGAAGGAATTGTAAGGGTAGCGTGTGCAGGTGAACTGAAAACTGAGCAGATTTATCTCTCTTTATTGGCCACAGAAAGATACAACTGCGACACCGAGAGAGCTCAGAGTAAATACGTCCCTCTCGGTTGAATGATAAGTGCATTCTCTCTAGCTGGCCGGCTCCCCGCTGGGAGTGGCGCTGAGTTCAGCATAAATACAAAGGTGCCAAACCCAACAGACATCTGGGATTTATACATGAACAGAAGCATCACAACTTTACCATGCACATTATACACCTCAATAAGGTAGTATTAAAGTAGTATTGATTACATTAAAGTATACCAACAGGGTAAATATTTCCCCCAAGACTTTAAACGTATATACAACTCATAGGAGTATATACAACTCATAGGAGTGAGATGCAATGCGTTGATGAACAAGAGATTGAATTAGCAAGAGCTGCGTACTGGAGTTTGAATTCAGAAGTAAGAAGGTTAGCTAGGAGAGATAAAAGAAGATGTGTGGATGGAAAGGTTGCAGAGACTGAAATCTTAATAAACAAAAATGATGGACAGAGTCAAAGAATAGCATATGAATCGATTAGAGAACTGAGTGGTAATGCAGGTAAACGCAAGGAAATACCAGTTAGAGACAGGGAAGGAAATTTATTGACCAAAGATGGAGATATTAAAAATAGATGGAAAGAGCATTTTGAGACAGTTCTTAATAGACCAATACCACCAGAAGAGGATATACCGTCTGCTCAGGAAGATTTAAATATAGAAACAGGAGAGTTGAGGCTTGCAGAAGTGGAGAAAGCAGTAAAACAGTTAAAGAATAATAAGGCACCAGGGAGGATGGTTTATTTCCGGAAATGTTTAAAGTGGAGGGAGATAGATTAATAATGATCTTGACCAAGCTATTCAATAAGATATGGGTGACGGGGTTACTACCATCAGTTTGGAAGAATGGTGTAATTGTTAAAGTTTCGAAGAAGGGAGACCTGAGTGAATGTGGTAATTGGAAGGGAATCTCTTTGTCACCGATAGCTTTGAAAGTTTTCAGTAGAGTGTTGTTAAATAGGTTGGAGCCGGTGGTTGAGGGTATTCTGAGGGATGAACAGGCTGGGTTTAGAAAGGGACGTGGTTGCAATGATCAGATCTTTATAGTTAGGCATTTGATGCAGCAAGTTAATGAAATGAGAGTACCGTTAAGTCTTTGTTTTGTTGATTTTGAAAAGGCTTTTGATAGTGTTTCGAGAGAGACTATGGGGAAGATCATGAGACATTACGGAATACCAGAGGAGTTTGTGAGGGTCATTATGAACATGCATGAGGACACATTTTGTAAAGTGATGGTTGATGGTTGTCTGAGTGATTCGTTTGAAGTCAAGTCCGGAGTAATTCAAGGTGGTGTTCTATCGCCTTTACTATTTATATTGGTCATTGATTACATTATGAAACGCGTTGGAACAGAAACCGGTGCAGGTATACTTTGGGGAGAGAACAGGAAACTTTTGGATTTAGATTATGCAGATGATATAGTTTTGATTTGTGATGGTCCAGAAGAGATGCAGAGAGTGTTGGACTATTTGGTGAGTGAAGGTCGCAAGGTGGGTTTGGTTATTAATTGTGGAAAAACTGAAATAATCAATATGAATATGGAAAATGCGCAGGAATGTGTAATTGGAGGTATGGTTGTAAAGCAAGTTGATAGGTTTAAATATTTAGGTACTTATTTAGCCAAGGATGGTTCTTTGAACTTTGAATTCGAGGAAAGGTTAAAGAAGGCTAATCAGGCAATGGGAATGCTTAAAAATATTTGGAATAATAACAATTTCTCTGTGCATACAAAAATCAAACTTTATAAGGTAATGGTTAGGAGTATCTTAATTTATGGACACGAGTCTTGGTACAGCACAGTGACTATGGAAAATAAATTCTTGGTGTTTGAAAATAAAGCACTTAGAAGAATATTAGGAGTTAAGTGGTGGGAAAGGATACCAAATAGTAGAATTAGAGAAATAACGGGAGTGCAGCCGATCGATGAATATGTTAGATTCTCACGATGGAAATGGCTGGGACATGTGTGTAGGAGACAGGGAATAGTACGAGGTACACCAGGGTGGGTGGCACTTGGTAGGAGAGGTAGAGGAAGGCCAAAAGAGACGTGGGTGAGGACAATGAGACGGGAAGCTGGAGATGAGTGTTGGGGAGATCTTGAGGAGTTAGCACAAGATAGGATGTGGTGGTGTGAGTTCATCGAGGCCCTATGCATCCCCGAGGGTGCCACAGGGAATGATTGATTGATTGATTGACAACTCATATTTCTCTATCACCTTCCTCCGGCGGCATGTGACCCTGGCAGTTGCGCCGCCAGATTTTAATTATTTGCAATCAATTAATCAATCAAACAATCTATCGCCTTCCCTTTACCCTCATTGTTTATGATAGGGAATGCTGGGCTCTGCAAAATCTAGTGCTCATTTCGTTCCCACACCACACTACACTAAAGTGGTATTTGGATTCTTATCTCAATGCTTCAATATATTTTCTCTAAATATGAATAATATAATGTGTACAGTAGCGAGAGACATGCTCCTGTGTGGAAAAAAATGTCAGACACTAGAACAATGTTATAAATGTATATATTGCTTTCTACATATAATAAATGCAGAGCGATTATAGCACCTTGTTCACTCTGTGACATCTTCATAATGCATAACATTGATATACCACACTCCATCCATATTAACTCTGAAGCATCCATCTGAAACATTTAACCACCCATCTAAAGCAAACCAAGGAACTCGTGCACCCCTGCTGGACCATCATAAAAAAATAGTCGATGCCTATAGATATAATATCCTTCAAAATAATTTATTTGTTGTATTCTATAGATAATAAGTGTTGAATAGTAGGAAAATAATAAACAGCGAGTTTCATTATTAATCCCGGCGGGGCACTCAGGATAATGCAAACATGTCCTATATATTTCCCTGCCATATGCCTCATTCTTGCTCATAATTCCAACTCTTGTAATGGAATTGAGATATGGCAACACTAGATAGGGGAGGGGCGAACAGCAAGGACCCACCCACATAGCCCAGCTAACGTTCGTTTTGCATAGAATATTTCTGGGAGTAACGATACATTTTCTTATGACTATACACTCACGATCACTAATATCTGTCCAGGGGCGCACCCTTCCTACCCCTGAATACCCAGGGAAGAGGGGAGGGGGGGACAAAACGAGCTCCACCTGCCTCTACCCCAGCTCCTAACCCTTCCCTCATATCTCCCCCCCTCCCATCCATCATTCTTAACTGGCAGTTACATCTTTCATGCTTAACACTCTTGGTCCCACTGCTGATACAAACATAGAACACTGGGATATGTTCAAAGTATATATAAAACTATCAGCATGCTGCAGCAAGAAATTAATGCATTATGATGTTGACAGTAAAACAAAAAAGTTAACAACGGCCACCTCGAGCCTCATGTGTTGGGTGCTCTGCATTAGAAACACACACACATACACACACACACACGTGAGCACCCAAGCATGAGGCCTGAGGTGGCCGTTGTTAACGTTTTTGTTGTACTGTCAACATCAAAATGCATTAATTTCTTGCTGCAGCGTGTTCATAGTTATATACCTTTTTCATATCCTAGTGTTTTGCATGTGTATTAGTAATGTAATTATAAATGTAAAATATGAGATTAGCTTGAGATGTAACTGCCAATTAAGAATGACGAGTGGGGGGCTGGGAGGGATAGGGACATTGGTAAGGGTTGGGAGCTGGGGTACAGGCGAGTGGAGCTCGTTTTGTCCCCCCCTCCAGTCTTCCCTGGGTATAAAGGATATCAAGGGGGCATCCCTATGCAGAAATTAGTGATCGTGAGTGTTATTGATCATTAAATAAACACTTAAAATGATAGGGGTTATTTTTTTACTCACCGGAAACGCATAGAAGTGTGGATGATTAGCTGCAGGCAGGTGTGGTCAGGGGGGTAAGTGACTCTTCCTCAAAGGAAAATGACCTCATCATGATGAGTGTCGATAATTATACATCAGATGAGGAAGGTGAATCATGTGAGTCCTCCACTGTGTGCCCATCATTTCCTCATGTACATTCATCTGTTATTTCCGGTGATGGAAATAGTTCAGAGGATATTGACGATCCTGGAGAGGGGGATGTTGGCACAGATGTGGAGATGGAAAAGAAGGTAGGGAGTGGAGAAAGGGAGGAGGTGGAGGAGGGAGAGAGGAGGAAATGCCACAGGTCAAGCCTCGCACCAGTGCTCTGTGTATATTCATGTGAACAATGGAAGCAGAAAGTTTGTTTCATGATGAAATCGGTGCCTTATTTTTTACTGAACGTTTCATGTGTGTACTGTATATACTTGTTATGGTGAAAAGTACAAATCACAGGGAAAAAAATTCTATTATAGTGGAGAATATAGTGGATTATTGATAGTACATGGATGACTATTTTGTTCACAATATTATCATTTAGGTTTTATGCAGTAGTACTAGTTGTAGTAATAGTAGTAGTAGTAGTGGTGGTGTTGGTGGTGGTGGTGGTGGTGGTGGTGGTAGTAGTAGTAGTAGTAGCAGTAATAGAATTCTAGTGGCACAGAGTTGCTAGAATCGGGCCACAAGGCAAGCCAAACATACAGCTCCGTGTGTGTGTGTGTGTGTGTGTGTGTGTGTAAGGTGTTGGTGGAGGCATGGTGGCACAGTGGTAAGGCGAGAAGGTGTTGGTGGGCTAAGCCACTTTGCCCCTACAGTAGGCCATTGCTATAGTAACTGCACTCAGACCACACTTTTGAAAATCCTGCATGGAAATGGTGTTTGTGGTCTTTTGGAAGTGTTATTATTGTGATGGGCTAGTAAAAGCCTTAGTTGTGCCACCGCACCCAAGCCACGCATACGGACACGGGCAAAAAAGCACCAAAAGTTGCCCCCCCTCCCTCTCTCTGACTACATGCAGTTCTTGGGCAATCCGTGGCCATCAGCTTGAAGCCAAACGAGTGGTGAATATTATGACTCTTAGTTTTTTTTATTTTTAGTTAAGTATTAGCTGATATATTAAGGTCTAATAAAAGGTGATTTTCTCTTAAATGCCTGGGTATGAGAAAGGTCGACAGAAATATATGCCAGAAGCCATGGGTTAATGCTTCTTCTACAGGTAAAAATGTGAAAAGTATGAAAAAAGCTGTTTCTCGGCCGTTGCTAGGCAACGAGTAGTTGTCTAGCAACCAAAACCTTGTGGACACAGCTAGGTCATAGGCTGGTCATTGTATTCAAGTTTGGTCGAAATTAGTTAATTCTGAGAGCTAGAAGTGCCTGCCAAAATTGAATGCTAAAGACATCATTCCCCAAACCCATGCTCCACCCCAGCCACAATTCGAGGTCAATTTTTCAACTTTTACCAACGTATTTTTTTTTTTTCAATACAGATTGGAAGAGCTTGAATTTACACACTTGAAAATGCTAATCTCAGTCCCCAAGGCCTAATAGTTACCACAGAACTGCCCATCCAAGATTATAAAAGTCCCCCCTGGCAGTAAGAGAGAAAACAAGTGATTGGTGGAAACCTAATTTTCCCTTGAGAACCTTACCAAAGTCAATGAAATCAATGTAAAATATGCTTCCTTTGAAGAAACTGGCTGTATGGGTCAGCTTGAGTAAAAAAAAAAAAAAAAAAAAAAAGGATGTAAATTTTTTTCCAAAGTCAAAAAATTTGGTTAACAAAACTCATTTTTGCTAGAGAACCTTACCAAATTCAATTAAATCAATGTAAACTATGTTTCTATTGATCAAACTATGTGTAGGGGTAAGCATGAGAGAAAGAAAAAAAAAACAATTTTTTTTTTCAAACTACACTCGACCGTCCATTTCCCATACCCCGAATTCCCGGATTTCGGATTTCATGGCCACGGGCTGAGACCAATATCATCAAATGCCCGACAAAATGCCCATACAAGTCCGGATTCCCACAAAAGTCCGGCCATTATTCTTTCTTGTAACACTATAAGCAGTCTGCTGCACAACACAGTATAATTTTACAAGGTTTAGACTTGATAAAGGCCATTTGTAACCCATACAAGAAGACAGTTTCATACATGAAAAGCATCATGGCTATAATCCTGCTTCACCTCACCAGTTCCTAACTCATGGCAATATCCGATTTGCCTCTTACCTTTCTGAAATGACACTATAAATAATTCATTGCATAACACAGTAAAATTTAAGCAAGGCTTGGACACAATAAAACTCATAAGTAATTATATATATATATATATATATATATATATATATATATATATATATATATATATATATATATATATATATATATATATATATATTTTCTTATGGGCAAAGTCAATGGTATTCATTCCGGCTCACTTACCTCACCTGACTTGGTGTGACTAAATGCCGAATTGACACTTTTCATTGGAAAATATATATATATATTTCTTCACCACAGAGGCTCATACACACCTAATTATCTGAAATCTGATTTAAAAAAAAATTGTACTTATTATAACTTAGTTAAAAACTTAGGTTTCAGAGCTAAAACGCACCAGTGTTAGCAAATATTTCCCCTTCAGATCGTCAGCACGCCTTAACAGACTTCTATTTTGCATAAATATTTATTTTAAATACAAAAAAATTATCTGAATTGTAAACCGACATTTATACAAAACAATAGTCCATCAAGGCGAGTTGTTAGGCTAGAGGCAAAACGCTTCTGCTAACATTAAGAAATTTTCTCTCTGAATCCTGATTTTCTATTAATAATTAAACAAGCATAAATCTTTGACAGGATTTCAGAAAATTAGGTGTGCAAACTTTTTTGGTGATAAATATTAAAATATTTTGCAATTAAAATTGCCGATTCGGTCCAAGATCGAAATCACATTCGGTGATTGAGCATTTGTATTTCGGTCAGCTGATGAGTGGTTGGGTCACCTTGTGGTGTTCCATTCCTTGTTCATTTTCCTCAGCTTTCTGATCTTCTATCATGTCCTCGACATTCTCATCAATAACTGTCTAACTGACTATTCTTAGTGTTGTAGCTAACAAAATACCGCTAGTGTGTCAATGTTATTATTATTGTTATTGTGTCAGTGGTATTATTTTATGAACTGTGTATGTTATGTTGGAATAGGTAGTCTACATTCCAGAATGCTCTACAATATCGGAATAATTGCCGGACAATGTTGGAGAATTCGGACAAAGTATGGTAAAGTCTGGGGAATGGTATGTGAGGCCGGACTTGCGATTCCCGGACTTTTGGGGTTCCCAGACTGGTCTCCTCTCCACCTTTTAGTCAGGGAAATGGAGTGTTGAGTGTAGATAAATTCGGCAAAAACCTAATTTTTGCTGCTGAACCTTACCAAAATCAATTAAATCAGTGTAAAATATGTTTCTATTGATTAAACTAATTGCAGGAATCAGCATGAGTTAGAAAAAAAAAGTGGTGAGAGTAGACCGATCATGGCAGGGAAATTACTTGTCATATTTGGGACAAAGGATAGGGAGGGAGGAAGGTGGAGGTGGGTTCGGGGTCTCCAGTGGAGGTGAAGGGGATGAGACACTCCCAATGTGGATGAGGAGATGTAGGGGGTATTATGGTGGGAGGAAACATACAAAGTGAACGTAGCAGGGAAATTGCCGTGTGATTCTATGTAAAGGGGAGGAGGAGGGAGGTGGATGAAAGGGGGCTCAGGGGAAGGCTGAGTGGGCATGAGACACTTCCCCTCCCCTCCATACGATGTAGGTGTGGCACTGGTGAGTATTTTGGGTCGGAGAGGACAGAGCAGGCTGTATCCAATCAGCCAGAGTGAGGTGAAGTGGTTGGAGGGGGTCCCCCCCACAGCCCTGATGAGGGGGCGGAATCTTCCTTCCCACCTCAGCATCCCATAGTTCTGATTGGGAAGTAAACATTTACATCATAAAAGGGGCTGGCCTGGTGCTCAGCAGTTTTTGACAGATCTCTCTGGGATCACCAGTCACATAACTCTATGGGGCAAACTTGCAAACTGACACTTGTCAGTCATAGTACTTTAGGGGTTAAACAAGGCAAGCCGGTATAGGAGACGATGGTCAGCTCTAAGCAGAACAAGCTTTATTAGCAACCGGAAATGAGTTTTGATACTAAAAGTCATTTCTATATGGAGGTATTCCATTGCAGCCTTTCATCCAAGAATCATGGCCCTGCCTTAATAATCTTCAGAGCCTTAGCATTTCACACGAGTATAGTTTTGATTTTAGCTATATTCACATTTTTTGCATTTGATGACCACTGACCCCTAACCTGGTCAATGTGGCACATAGGTGTACAGTAGAAAGTTTTAGTACTAGTCAGTGTCTAAAAGCATGCAATGTTTCATTCATTTCCATTGAGCCACTAGGGAACTGGGGGGGGGGGAGGATTTTTTAAAACAACCGGTATTGGTTGTTAGGGATGCTGAGGCCAATTTTCACAGGGTTGCCACTCGAAAACTAGAAGAGAGAGGGGGAGTAATGAATGGCACACTTCTGATAAGAAATGACCTCAAGATTATGCCTAAAAAGGTGAGAGCTTTCTACATCCATTAGTAATGCTTCTACAGATCAAAATTTAAAGGTATGAAGAAGCAGGTTTTCAGCCGTTGCAAGGCAACGAGTAGTTGCCTAGCAAGCAAAACCTTGTGGACACAACTAGGGCATAGGCTGGTCATTGTGTCCAAGTTTGGTTGGAATCAATTACAGCAATCCCTTAAAGACCAATATGTCCAAGTTCCAGACACCACAAGCCCCGAACATTTTGGGCTTGGGTCCAAAAATGGCCAAAAAAAAAAAAAACATCAAAATGAAAAAAAAAGCCAGTATAACTACTCTAAATTTGCCACGTAGTGACAAACAGCTGTGTTTTGGTATATATTTCCGGCGACGTCTGCTAGAGCGCCCCTGCATCTCCCCAGTTCCCACCGACCTACCATCTGACTGCATGCTTGTCGCCATGGCTGCCCACTTGCTTGCTTTTGTGGTGGACAGTAAACTGCAATACCTCATCACTAGACCTCATGGGAAATTACAGTGTTGTGCAATGTTAAGAAATTAGAATTCAGAGTGAAAAGGATTAAGTGCAGAGTGCAACACTGGTGTGTTGCAACTGGCGTGGTGCAAGTAAGAACACAGTGTGCAGTGTTTAAAATTTTTTAATTCACAGAGCAAAGGATTAAGTGCAGCTCAATGCTGGATTACTGTACATGCTTCAAGTGCACCTTCACCACTGTCAGAGCCATAAAGGAGGTAGGTTAACGTTTGCAACGGCCACGAACTTGTAAATACCCTGTACACTGCTTAATATTTTCCATACTCACTTCTAATTTCTCATTCTGTGGTTCCTTTTCATTTATTTCATGGTTTCTGTCCCTTATTTGTGTGCATAGAGTCTTAAATAGGTGCTGTGCATGTCCAGTAGGGAGTTCTTTAGGTGGCTTTCAAAGTTAGGTTGGGTTGGGCTCTACAAATACCTGTCCAGGGGCATTTTTCCCAAGTCCCAGACAAAACCATGTCCCAGACATGTCTTTGGCTCTGTCACATTGGATCTTGGAGAGATTGCTGTAATACTGAAGGGACGAAGTGTTTACCACAATGAAACAAGATAGATAGAAAGAAAGAAAGAAAGAAAATGCAACTAACACTAAGGGCAGCATGGAGCTGGTCAAAAGAAACAAAGACAAGCCAGCAGGCAGCGATGGCCAGCCCTAAGCAGACCAGGAAACCATTCACTACACTGGGTAATAATCATATAACCAAATTATGGCGTCTGGTGGTTTTAGTGGGTAATTAAGGCGTTCCAATTGGATTGACCCGGTGCGGGTTTATATCCAAGGGATTGTTGGGGTTTTTTGTTCACGTAATGCCACTCAGGGATGAGTGGGGCTGGTAGCTGTTGTTGTTCCTGTTGGTATTATAATTATTATTATTATTATTATTGTTGTTGTTGTTAATATTATTATTATTATTATTATTATTATTATTATTATTATTATTATCATTATTATTATTACTACTACTACTACTATTATTATTATTATTATTATTATTATTATTCGAAGATGACATTATTGCACATCAGGCAAAGTGTCACCACATAGACTGAGAAAATTATTGGCATATATTTCAGCCATATAATCTTCTTTTTAACCCCAATATGCCAAAGGGTTTTCCGATTTTGCACACTCCTCGCCACTGGGGATATCTGTGATGGAAATAATACCCTGGCTTCAAACCCTAGTCTGCCAAACACTACACATCAGTGTTACCAGCTGTGCTTTGCATCCTCTCACAGTAAGACAAAATCCGGTTTCATTGTCCCATCTGTCCGCAGCTGTACTTTGATGTGGGAGCAGATATTATATATTCATTTACATATGTAGGATCAGTCCCATCAGTCAGAGGACGCTTATTTGTGTATTACCCCCACCGACCAAAACTTGTTTTTAGCTTAAGAAAGACGTATCATACAGTGTTAACGATGGCTACAAATAACCCTTTAATTTCAAAACTGACAATATCATCGAGTGAAGACAGCAATAATAGTCTGGCATATAGTCGCCATCATGATGAAAAACTTTATGTACTGTTGACTTTTCAGACACATTTATTAATAGATGTTATTGCTTTCATTTTTACACGCCTACATTATGTTTTCCCTGATTCCAATAGGATGTCAAATTTGCTGTTGGGAGCTAATGTGATGAGAAGAAAGGCGAATGAGGAAGAGTCCCTGGCAGATTTGCTGCGATGGATAATGGACAGGGAACTTCCTGGCTGCTCTCTACTCCTTGCCTTAGACCCCAGCTACTTATCAACATCTCTTGTCAACCAGCTGAGTTCAACACATTATTTCATGCAGGTCTTGTGCTTTGCTTTACCGCTCATAGCCCAACACGTAGGGTATTAGAGTATTTCATTTTAAATACTGTCAGACGATTTTTCAAGTTTTGGGAGACTTCTGACAATTGAGGTGATTATGAAAAGTTTAAATGCAAAAATAACACAAGCATTTCTTGATCGCATCTGCTTGTAAATGTTCTGTGAGATAAAGATTTTTTTTTTTTCAGACGTCTCTGCTTTATTCTTTACGAATTACTTTCAGTGTATGGATATGAATATGGATGATGTGCAGATTGGCCTGTGAGGAAGGTAGAGTCCTGGAGGATTGGAAATCGGGTATACATACTGTCCTGTACAAAGGAAAAAAGGAAAACGAAGTGTGTGTTAATCACAGGGGCATTTGTCTTCTTAGTGTAATAGGAAAAATATATGGTAGTATACTAGATTGTCAGACTTTGGGAGATAGAGGAATTAGGTGGTGAAGATCAGGGAGGGTTTAGGAAGAGAAGAGGTTCTATGCTTCAGTTATTCATCCTTTGGTCTTGAGTGGAAAAGTTTCTAGGGAAGGGAAAGATGATGCTTGCAGCCCTCATGGATCTGGAGAAAGCTTATGACAGAGTGCATAGGTGGACAGACAAGGAGTGTGGAAAATATTAAGAATATATGGAGTAAATGGGAAACTGTTGAATGCCGTGAAGAGTATGTATGAGGGTGCTAAGGTTTCACTGCATGTGGATGGTGAATTTTTCTATCTGAATGTTGGACTGAAACAGGGATGTATCATGTCTCCATGGTTGTTTAATAGGTAAATGGATGGGGTTATAAAAGAAATACAAGGTAAGAGTGTAGATGATGGAGCGGCCCTAATGAGTGGGCAGCGTTTGCACTTTTCCCGTTCTGTTGTTTGATGAATTGTTAAGTGAAGACGAAGGGAAACTGCAAGGCTTCCTGAAAGAATCTGGGGAGAATGTATAAGAAACGGAAGGTGAATGTAGGGAAGTGTAAACTTATGGTATTCGTGAGAAATGAAGCACTGAATGCACAGTGAGACTGGATGAGGAGGAAGCAAAAAATGTGAGTGCATTTAAGTACTTGGGTAGTGTTATGAGTAAGGAAGGAAGTTTGGAGGATGAAGTACTTGAAAGGGTACAACAGAGAAGAAAGATTGCTGGTTCTTTGAATGTAGTGATAAGAAATAGGGAAGTGAGAGTGGAAGTAAAAAGGTCACTGCATGATAGTAGCTCTAACGTATGGAAGTGAAGCTTGGACCTTATCGAAAGGACACAAGCGAAGAGTAAGAGCAGTGGAAATGAATTATTTAAGAGAAGCATGTGGAGTTACATGGAGAGACAGACTGACAAATGAGGAAGTGAAGGAGCATTGTGGTGTGGATGTGGATGTGGTAGAAGGCGTTAAGAAAATCACAGTGGGGTGGTTTGGCTATGTGGAGAGGATGGAGAGTGAGAGACTAGAGAGGAGATTGTATGTGAGTTGGAGGGGGATAGAGAGAGTGGGAGGCCGGGGATGAGATGGAAGGGTGGAGTGGAGAGGTCCATGAGAGAGGGAGGTGTGAGCTGGGGGTAGGGCAGCGAAGTGGCTGAGGACAGGGCAACATAGATAGTGCTACATTAACCATCCTTACGGGATTAAGGCGTCTGGCAGTAGACAGCTTGTTAGATCACTATACTAGAAGTTAATAATCATAAATATACTCATATAATACGTTCCGTGTTTCTATTTTATAATTTGCAGTTAATTCCCGTGTTTAGGGACTTATGGCATGGCCGGTCACCATTATGGCCATATATAGTCTTCACTCGACTTTATTTTTTTATTTAATGCTAGGAAGAAGGAACCAAAGGCCTAGCAAACCACATTTTGTTCCCGAGAGGGAGAGAGAGAGAGAGACAGAGAGAGGGGGGGGAAATTCAAGATTTGCAGCCTTTCGTAATCCATAATTTAGTGAGATGCACTGTCAAAAAAACTTATAATTTTGCAAAATGAATATTATCAGAAATAATTTCATGTTACATGAAACAACTCGTGAAAATTGTATCACTTTGTGAGATTGTGGTATTAATTACTAAAAGAAAAATTAACTGGTAAGTAGCCTAAGGTTTTATGTCTCGATTGTCAGTATATTAACCCATGACGTCCCGTCGACGTATGGGTACGTTGCAACATTTTGCATTTGCCAGTCCCGACGACGTACTGGTACGTCGTGCAATTGCAAGGTCTCTAATCTGCACAATTTTCAATTTTTGCGCATGATTTTTTGTACCTATACACGGGACACCATCCTCTATTCCTCTACAAGATGCCAAGCAGGGACAATGCCTTACACCGCATAACCTCCCTCCCCCCACATGCCATTGTCTCAACAATTCACCTGTTACCAGTGACCTGGCCAATAAAGACATTCAGGGCCAAAGTGATTCCCCAATCGATGACAATGTGGAGGACAAAGTTTACATAGCATTAGAGGAAGAAACGGTCAGAAATGATGATCAAGTAATGTGGCAAAAGAAGGTCAGGTATGGTGATGAGTTAGTGAGTGAAACAATGCTTATAATGCCTACATTACTGTTTGAAAACCAATATACTCTCATACTACATATAAATTCGTACTAAGTAAATAAATAAAAACAGTTTATGAGTGGTGTGAAATAGTTATCGTCCCATAGAACTCGTTTTCTTTGGTGCCAGCCTGTTAGAAAACCCAGTCAGGTAGCAGTACCTGGATCGAGTATTTTAAACCTCAGGTGAGCGATTTCTCTATGAAATTTCGATGTTTCTCACCAAAAGCGGAGGTTTGGGCCAAAACAAAATTTTTCAAAAATACCTCGGGATTGGGGGGTGTCAGAGCTGCGAAATAGCTCGGGACGTGATGGGTTAAGGAACTATACATGGCAGGTAGGCATGAAAATACAGTGTAAAAGGAAAGAACGATCAGTAAAGTCGTGCCATAAGGCAGCTGTCTGTTTGTTTATATTTGTGTACAGGGTGGTCCAACAAAATGTTCCCAATTCTGATTAAACATTATTTTATTCTGAGTGATTACCTTTTGAAATTTTTGTAAGAAACCTGTCACAGATGCATGAAAGTTTGGATTGGTGCAGTCTGTCTTCAGTCACATCACAATTTCTGAACACAGTTGTAATAACTGAAATGAAGCTCAACAAATTAATCAGAGTCCTGGCCGAGATTCGATCTTGGGCCCTCGCGCTTAATACACGCAAACGTTACCACTGAGCCAAAGAGAGGATCCCCTGCTTTACTTCTGAGCAACGCGGGCTTTTATACACTGCATTACATCCCTCTTTTCTCCCCTTGGTGATTAATTTGGTGAGTTTCGAACACACAAGGTAGCGTAAGCATCGGAAGCCATCACGGAAAGGCTGCAGACCACACCAAAACAGCCCATCCCCAGAATGAAAGGACGGAAGCTGTCAGCTAACCAATGACCGACATCAAACTGCCAACCAAGCCCCACCTCGCATCCCACCACTGCCACCAATGTAATATCTGAAATGAAGCTCAACAAATTAATCACAGTCCTGGCCGAGATTCGATCCTGGGCCCTCGCACTTGATGCATATGCACGTTACCACTAAGCCAAAGAGAGGATCCCCCGCTTTGCCTCTGAGCAACGTGGGCTTCTATACACCCCATCACACAGTTCAATAATTAATGGCATGTTCAAACCACGTGCCACGTCCCTGAATCACAGCTCAGTTTGTGATAACCATGCCCAACATTTCATGTGGAATCCTCCTGATATCTCAACAAACATCCACGAGATGGCTAATTGTGAGTCTGCTAGGAACATTTCTTCCTGGAAAGTCCCTCCTAACCCTTTGGCACAAGGATAAGTTTTAGTAATTTTTTTTGGACACGCTTTTATTCCAGCCCTCTCCCTGCCAGCCCACCCGCGCGCTGCTGAAAACACGTAATCTCGCTTTATTTTCGCCGCCCAAACCTCTATATATTGCCATAAAACCTACATCACCTTATTTGCTGATGTTTCTTCTAGGCAATTAGAAAAAAAAATTAAGAAAAATACGAATAAAAGTACATTAGGCTGGCGTGAAGAAACATTTTGGAACATCAATCCCACTTCCCAACGTCCTGGTTCGAATGTTTTCCACCATACAGATGAATGGTATTAGAAAATTTGATAGAGAATTTCATCAACTTTCTAATGAGAAAGTCCGGTTGTGATACGATTTGTAGTTTTCGAGAAAACAGCAAAAAACTAAAAGCCATAAAAAACTTTTTATTCAGGGAGCTCTACCACAAAAGTTTTCTTGCACAGATTATGTTTTTATTTCATAATCTTGTGTAGAATTTCATGAGCTTGCTCAAGGTACCTGCAGGTTTTTAAAGTGCCTCATAGTTTCCGAATAAATTGCAAAAAACTACTGGGTACTCATGCCCGTACTGCACTTTCATCATGTGCGCACAATAACAGTTATAATCCCGCCTATGTAACAACGACTTTTCATCAGAGATATTACATTGTTATGTCCTGTACATAACGTAGAATTCACTGATCTTTATCATGGTCCATACAGGAAATCGATACATCCAATACTTTTTGAGCAAATGGACGACAAACATAGAATACTTCTACCAGCTCTGCAAGTGAGAAAAAAACACTCTCTTCGCCTGCCTTAGCCTAAAAAAAATATGCTCCCAAAGGGTTATATTTTGGTCATGTACATACGTAGAATTCACTGATCTTTATCATGGCTCTTACGGGAAATCGATACGTCCAATACTTTTCAAGCAAATAGACAACAAACGTAGAATACTCCTCTGAATGCTGCATAGTTTTACCGCAAGTGAGAAAAAAAAAAAAACACTCTCTTCCCCCACCTTTACCTAAAAAATATGCTCCCAATGGCTTATATTTGGTCATGTACATTCGTAGAATTCAATGATCTTTATCTTGGCTCTTACAGGAAATCGTTACGTCCAGTAGTTTTCGAGTAAATGGGCGATAAATGTAAAATACTCCTCACCTGCAAGCGAGATAAAAACACTGTTTTTCCCTGCCTCACCCACACGTACATATTTTCGCTCGTTAGATTTTATTATTTCATTTTTTTACTCAAAGTATACACGTAAAATATTAGCTTTTTGATAGCGCTTACAGAAACTCGACCTGATCACTAGTCATTTTGCCAGGTACTGATACTGAAGCTGAACTTTCTTTCATCTCTTATGTGTATATGTAAGAAAATTACTTGTGTAAAAAATACAGATATATAGAAATAGGTCAATCTACAAGTAAACAAAATACAGATAACTCACTTTCTCCAGAGGTGTTGAGATGCTGGCAAGACCTTGAAGGGTTTGAAGATGAGGAGTTATGTAGTGTGTGAGCATCTGTGTGGGTGAGTGAGAGTGTGTGTGTGTGTGTATGTGTGTGTGTGTATGTGTGTGTGTGTGTGTGTGTGTGTGTGTGTGTGTGTGTGTGTGTGTCTGTCTGTCTCTCTGTCTGTCTGTCTGTCAGTGGCTGTGGCATATTTTGTTCTCTCCTCCTTGCAATATGGTTGCCTAACACATGCAATGCACACAATAGATTTCTCCACGAACATCCGCCGCATGACAAACGTATATATATATATATATGGCTGTGTGGCGTATTTCTTGTCTCTGATCCTTGCACTAGGTTTTCACTAAGTCAGTCAATGAACGCAATATTTGTCGGTGAACACTCACTACACTATTTTATAAGTATGTTTCACGCTAAACCATACGCAATATAGCACTGTCTGAGATTGGTACAATACCTTTCAAAGTCTCTGATTGTGTGGCATATTTGTTGTCTCTGATACTTGCGCTAGGTTTGCGCTAAGTTAGTCAATGCACACAATATTTCTCGACAAACACTCACTGCATTATTTTATATGTATATTTGAGACTAAACCATGTGCAACATAAAACACTATCACATGATTCCATTCCAATCGCCTCTACTCTTCCCTTCCCGACTCTATGGCATACGTGCCCACCTGTTCCCTTAGTGACTATGGTGTACATGACACCTACTATGGTAGGTCAGTTATTTCACTAATCCAGGCACTATATGTTTCACAAATATAAGTATTGGCGTCACGACAGGGGTAAAATACTCACATCAGTTACTGGCAGGGTGAAGCAGAGTGGAAACCCTGCTATAACAAACCAGACTTCTGCCGGCCTAACAGCTGATAACAGGCCCCCATGCTTTACAAACAATACATCTATGTTCCACAGACACAATCATTTCACATTATATTCGAAAACACTTTACAATCACAATATTTCAATAATGGCTTCTGCTTTGGGTGGGAGGGGGAATATGGCAGATTTAAAGGGACAACTGACACAAGCACTACCCTTCAGCCTGGCTGGTCGTGAGGTACTGAGGTGTTTCTGCTGCGCATCGTCTCAGTAGAGCATTCAGTGTTGCCAAGTGTTTACCTCAGAAGATAGACGCACCCGCTAGAACGCATCAAAATTTGACTCAAATTGGCCAAAAACTATATTTTTGGTGAATTTTATCTGCTTAACAATGCGATTCGTGTCTATGTGCATTTATGTGCCAAACCACAAAGAATCCGATCCACGTCAACGTGTGCAGGAGAGCTAAATTGCCGTTGAGTGACGAATATTGATTTTGACGCAAAATAGGCCTTGACTATCTTGACCCTCTCCTGCGATGAATATCATGTTTGGATCCAAAATTTAAGGCTCCACCTATGGTTCACACTGAAATTCAAAGAAAAATATTAATTTTCCTGGAAATAACAACAATTTACAGTTGGTAACATTTTTATTGGACCACCTGGTGTTATCGAAGCCTGCGTATTGTCTGTTGCCAGCAACTCACTGTTATTCCTGTGTTGCATGTTAATAATAGATAAATGAACATTTCTCAGAGGTTAGTTCGCCGAGTTTTTTTTTTTTTCACATTGCCTGGTTTTGCACTGGGCAGTCACAACCTACATATGCGTCCTTAATATGTTGTGGGCTCAGCGTATTGTGATGAATGCCTGGTTCCCTTTATTGTCCATCACTTGCTGGTCGAGTGTTCGGGTCTAGGGAACCGATGTCAGAGATTTCTTCATAAGTATGAGGGGCAGATGGTGCTTACTGTCTATCTTCTGTGCCTGAAGAAACTTCTGGCCATCCAAATGATTTTTTTTTTCAATCTTTTTAGGAGGCTGACCTCCTAAATGTTTTATAATCATTTTATTTTCTTGCCGTTCCGTTCATTGTTTTATTTACTATTGAAAATGTTGAGTTTGCTTTATCATGGATGTTGAAGATTTAAACTTTTTTTTTCTTTGTGCCATGGGACCGAGTTGTTGTGGCGCCAAGTTAGTTTTTAATTATTTAATTCATTTCCTGTGTCACAGTGATCTCTGTGGTATTCGGCTCTCTGAAAGCAGTGCTTGACCCTTTTTACAGTGCATGGGTTTTTAACAACTGCATTTTGCAATGAAAATATCACACAACGAAGGCAGATTCGCCCACTAACTTTTTTTGTACCGTAAAATTCTGTTGGGATTTTGGAAGCTAGTCTACATAGCATCACTTACCGGTAGCATATTCAGAAGCTTGTAGTCTCAACAATGTTGATGCCATACAGGGATATATCTGAACATCCATAAAAGGGGGAAGCTTCACAAAGTAGCAGGAGGAAAGGTAGTTGAAGCATTAAATACAACTTATTTTGGTGGTATTAATGTGTCATGTGCTGTGCTTTGCAGGCTGTCATTGTTAAGCATCTGAATGTGTTGTGGATTCAATCTTTGGTGTAATTCGTAAAATGCTATTCAATTGGAGCCAGGGGAGGTGGCTATGTTACCGGTTCATGACGAAAAGTGAAGCACACAACGAATTATAACAGCCCAGGACTGAACTAGCATATACAGTCTCCAGCAAAAATCGAACGACCGGCTCGACGAGCAGGTTGGTATATGTGGCACCACCGCACCTCCCCCTCGTTCCCCATTCATTCGTTCTACCCTCCCCCCTTCCCACATCCAAGGGCAAGAGACTAAGGCCTACTCACTTTGTCTCAACCACTCTTCCGTCATCTTGTTGTCCTGGGAAATAATGGTTTCGTTATGATAACGAGAAAATAACATATTACATAGTGTTTTACTCCGTTGCATAGTTTATTACATAGTGTTTTACTCTGTGGTATAGTTTTTTACACACTACGATCTGAATGCTGATTGATATAAAATAGTAATATATTCGTATGATAGGAAGGTCTGTAATCATACAATTTATCATTCTGATGGTTGTATCCAGTCAGTATGTAATATTAAACAGTCGGAAGCTATATGTAGATGTTTGTAGTGGTCGGTGGTGTGCTCGTTCCTTTACTCGACGTAATCACTGTTACTATACAAACTCTGTTATAGGTGAATACCGTTAGTTACTAGTAATACCCCATGTGTGATAATAGCAAAGTGATGCTGATAAGTAAAACACATGATCGTTATTATTTTGGTTATTGATGTCTTAATACACGATATCGGATAACGTTAGGCAACAGGGACTGAGTGACAGCTCGTCTGGTGGTTAAACCACCTAAGCTGGTCAAGCCGAGGCCATGACGTGGTTGCTGGCATAACTAAATTGGCCGAATGGATGATCTGCATAGTAACCAAACAAACTTGTCTTGATTGCAGCTTACACTGATCAGTACAAATATGCCATAAAACAGATAATTTAGTTTATTTGTTTTCAGCGAGAACGTTTTCAACAAAGGTTGTACGAGTTAGAATTCACATTGGTCAGTGATATTTATGGCAACGTAATAGACGTAGCAGTCAGGTTAACCTCATGATTATTTGCTCTTCAACATGTGTCCAGTGCATGTTACTACTTTCCTCTGTCTTTGTGTGGCCATGGTTTTTCCCATTAACTTCGTCAGCTGAAATGTCAATTGCCACAGAGAAAGAAAAATGTTTAAATGGACAAACGGTTTGGGTTACGCATATATTTAATAAGACAGACTAACTGACTATATTTAAGAACACATTTTAAACGATATGAAATATTGGGGTCAGACATTGGATTTATATGATACTGGATGTGGGCAACTGGGGGAGTGATAAGGTAACCCTGTCAACACCGAATAGGACCATCCACCACCTTTGCTATCGCCCTGTTCCAGATGCCCTACAATAACATGTAGTATAGTGACAATACTGAGTACAGTATTTTACTAGAAACCTGGTGTTATAGCCTGACTTACCCTGAAGAGTTAAAAGCTATGTTCAAACTCTGTATTATAATCCGCCATTGCACTGCATATCTGAATAACATTTAGAAAGTAAGGTCTTTCTGTGTACCGATCATTAAGTGCTTATTTGTCATATCGTTAAACTATAAATATTACTATTATATGGCACAGTTGACAATCTTGTAATGCACACTTCATGGTGATAATAAAGACATGTTTATGAATATTGGTGGAACACACACACACACACACACACACACACACACACACACACACACACACACACACACACACACACACACACTATCCACCCCACCCCGAGCAGAGCCGTCGACCCTGTGCCCATCATCCCCTCCTCATTCCCCCACCATAACGTGTGACGGCCAGCTACCTCCCCACACACCACCGACCACTACAGGCATCTATTTGTAGCTCCCGGCTGTTTAATATTGCACACTGACTGGATACAACCGTGAAAATGATAAATTGTATGATTACAGACCCCCCTAGCATACGAATATATTATTATATTATATCAATCTGCTTTCAGATCGTAGTGTATAAAAAACTATACTGCAGAGTAAACACTCTGTAATATGTTTTTTTCTCGTTATCATTACAAAACCATTATATCCCAGGACAACAGGATGATGGAAGAGTGATTGAGACAATGCAAGTAGGCCTTAGTCTCTTACCCTTGGATGTGGGGATGGGGGAGGGTAGATGAATGAATGAGAACGAGGGAAGGAAGGGAACACAGTGGTGCCACATATACCAACCTGCTCATCAAGCCGGTCGTTCAATTATTGCTGGAGACTGTACGACTCATTTCTTCTCTCTGTTGAATATCGTATTCCTACATCTGTCCTACAGTATAACCAGTTTAACATGGAAAGTTCTGGTGAAATATGTAATGGGCATAATTCCGGATAGTTATAGATATTTAGAGATTCCTCACCGACAAAGATAATAGAACAAAAACGAGAACATTTCCGGGATAATACGGACGCATGGCCTCCTAATGGCACAGTAAGTGTCGCTTATTTATGTATTATTCACGTTCCAGCCTTTAATCGACCCGGTTATTTTGGATGTGTTCTACAGCTGGACATCATCTGTGGCAAAACCTCTTCTTCTATGACATTTCCGTCTGAAATCTGAAATAATAGAAGCATACCTTTCTTTAAATCTATCCAGTTGGGAGTCAGGAGGAGAAAAAATAATATACTCTAGCCAGACACTGGCTGGCAACTCAGTTTTGCCATGGCCTCTTGCTTAACAGGCTTACTGCCATTCCAGCACTTCTCTTTCAGGAATGTGAGGCCGATTACTAAGCTATGGTTGGATTATTTGGGGGGGTTAAGACTGAACTGCTTGAGGTCGTGCTTAGATTTGAATTGCTCAAGGTCTAAGTTGGGTCAAGTAGGGTCATGGTAAGCTAATATCTTAATTGCACTGTAATTTAAGTGTCACGGGGGGATGTGAGTTTAAGTATTAAAAATGCTTAGATGTTGCTTGAAAATAGAGACAAGGAACTGAGTTGTGAAAATCAAGCAGTAAGTTTTACTTTATGCCAGCTTACTTCGCCGATTCTCTAAGGACAAGAATTTATAAACTTACTCAACAGTACACAGCAGAGACTAATTACTCACGAGTGCTGTCTGTAGTACTGTTGGCCTCTTGAGAAAGTGACTCCACCCCTGACAATCAATAACTAATGCTATTAATGATAAACAGGTTCTTGCTGGTGCATTAACTCCTGGCTGGCACAACGGATTTAAGCTTGATACAGAAGAACTGGCCTAAGTACCTGTTATGAATAATGTAAAACGTTTGTGCAAACTAGGAGCAGCAACTAAAATAAGCTTAATGTGGAGAAATAAAACACGAGTATAAATACATTAAGCTCAAAGAAAAAGAACTGTAAATTTATTAATTACAATGAAATAAATTTATGTTACATGAGTCTCAAAAATGAATTCAAAATAACAAGGAGAATACACTCACTCACTCTTTCAAAAGCTAAACACGCTTAACCCTTAGCCGCCGAGGGGTTCCCAGCCGTGGCACACTCCTCCCTACGGGCGATTTCCGAGAATTAGGAAAAAATACCCTTACTTCAAACCCTCATATCTGACAAACTATAAAAGCTAGAGATTCAAATAAAAGTTCATAAGACTCAACAACTCTTCCTCTTTCGAATGATGGTATCCCGAGGTCTCTAAGTGGTCCTGTCGATGAGTAAGGATGAGTTGAAGACGAGTGGTTTTTCATGTCTTGGCGCGCTGCTCCGAAGGCGTGCTACTGGCTGCGACCTTGGCCCAGCCGGCTAGCGTTGGCAGCACTGCTTGGAGTGGTGATTGTAACACTGCCCATGCGTCCTTCGAAGGAATGCAAAAGATTCTACTCATTTTTTCCACTGCTCCTTACTCACTGCCGTGAGAATGAGTCATCACCCGGTTCATGTGGCACACCCAAGGATTTACCGCCCACTCCATAATGCCTCCATGCCCCGTAGGTGTGTGGGAAAGGAAATATCTCGTCGTTTTTCTGTACTCACTTCTTCCGTAAGGAATATCTCTCCTTTACCTCGTTTTTCTGTTCCTACTTCTTCCGTAAATAATCATATTTCTCTTTTACTATGACACTTAGAACTGCACTGTACACCACCATTACTTGTAATTACACTTTGACAAGTAAATGTTGTTGCTCTTTCACTCATTATCGTAGAGTATGAGGTAATTATTTGTACTGTAAATCATACTGCTTTGTACTATTCATGGTTATAGTGAAAATCATAGAAATGTTTCACACAACTAACGTTATTTGTATGTCACATCACAGATACACTGATGCTCATATTTGGCACAATCTCCCTGAGTATTGAGTGAAATAATTTAGGTATAGCCAAGCAGGTATTTTTCTTTGTGGCCCACTCACAAGTGGTTTTCTTTCAGGTAATACGTAGACAAAGCAAAGTATTTCCAACAATTTTCAAACCACTATCCAATACACAGTATCAATTTCTGTATTGCACTTACTATAAATCACTTATTTGCACTTGTTGAACTTATTATAAATGACATATCTTAGCACTTAGTATACTTCACTCATACCATCACACTTTTCACTAATTTATGAAAATACATAAACCTGTGCATTACTGTACATTATTTACACTTCCCCACACACCTGCTTAGTACTCACGCTCGGAGTGATACTCTGAGAAGCATTTGGGGCATAGGGGGACCTTGCATTCTGCACATTGGTACGAGGTCTCTTTTCGTGCTGGGGGACGGCGTTTGGTTGTGCGGCAGACGTGGCACCGCCTGTATGCCAAACAACCTGCTGCTGTTCTCCCGATCTCCACAATCTTGTGCCAACGGAAATACACAGTACAGCTTAGCCTGTCAGCTGGAGCCGCTGTCCCCCGCCTAGCACCTGTCACCTGAGCAGTTGAATATTGCTCAAGGAGATCGCGTGCAAGCTCTCTCTCAAACTCTCGTAAAGAGAGAGGTTTCCTGACAAGCTCCTTGAACAGTATGAAACTGTTCAGGACGGCGATATCAAGAAGGTGTAAGAACGCCTTCTTGTACCACCTGCAGGGCTTATGTAGGCAATCAACCTCACCAATTTGCATGTCCGATTTATCAACCAGCCGCATGTTGATATTGTAATCATTGACTACATCTGGCTTTACCACAGGTTCCCTGGTCCTGTAGTCTGTTTTACCAGTTTCCTCCAGCACACGCTTGTGAACTGTAGACAACATGTTAACCCGTCTCTTATCATGCCAGAGAAGGGCTAACATGTTCCCACATTTCTTTGTCAGCAGGGCTCCTTTCTCAGTATTCGGCGGAAATACTGGGAAATTCTTTCTGTTGGGCCTAACAGTTCCACAGGACCCAGTACCATGGTCAAGCAAATACTTTGTCAAAGCCGGGGCTGTGTAATAATTATCGGTGTACAGAATGTGGTGCCTGTTGAAATACCTTTCCATCAGCACTTTCACTACTGATGCAGAGAATCCATGATGATCATCACTAGGTATATCAACATCTGTCGCCGAGTAAACTATTACATCCAGCACATACCCAGTTTTACAGTCACAAAGCACAAAGAATTTCAGGGCAAATCTGTGATGCTTTGGTGGCACATACTGAATAAATGCAATCCTGCCCCTGAATAACACCAGCAACTCGTCAATAAAGATTTTCTGGAACGGACAGAAGACCCTGGAGAATGACTCTTTCAGCATTGTCAGGATTGGTCTTATTTTCCATGACCTGTCGTTCGGTGCACGCCCGTAATTTCGATTGAAATGTAGGAACCTCAGGATTGCCAGGTACCTATCACAGGCCATGTACTTTCCAAAGACAGGTGTGCCAACGAGTTCATCCACCGACCAATAGTCGTGAAGCCATTGTTTTTTTATGTGCCCCATCAGCATGGTCAGGGCGAGCCACACAAACATCTCCCCCACCTCTACAGGTATCCATTCACGCATGTGCCTGCTCTCGCTAGCAGGTACATCCAGCCAATTGATGCACATGGCCTAGTGGAAATTAATTTCATCAACCAGGTACTGCATAATTGCAGTCGTGAAAATTGCCTTGAATAGACTACTAATAGTCCAAGGCCTGGGGGGAAGTGCATCCTACTGCAAACCTGCACCCTCCTAATCAAATGCTGGCACAGACGGCTCAAAGCCGTCACCATCCTCCCATACAAATGTATCTACTCTACCCATACGTGGTAGAGCAGGCCATCTGGCAGTTGCACTGAGTTTTCCAGTCACTCGTGCACGACCACGTGCACGACCACGGGCAGGGGGGAGGGGAGGAGAGGGAGAGGGAGAGGGAGAGGGAGAGGTGGGGGAGGTGGGGGAGTAAGCGGGTGATGACTCACCTGATGAGGAACTTTCCTTTGAAGATGCTCGGTGCTGCATATCACCATGTGGCTCCCGTCTAGGCAATACAACTCCTGAAGGGCCTGGTTGAGGTGACTCTGCCCTTGAAGTGGTAGGCTGAGGTGTAGGGGAGCAGTGGAGGAAGATACGTTGGCGAGCAGGCGGGGAGAGTGTGGGGGAAATGGCTCTGCGGCGTTTTTTTGCAGATGTCTGCCAGGTCCACGGCCACTTTCCTGATATCCTGGGTCATCTACCGCCTCCTCATCAGCAAAATCATCGCTCTCATAGGCTCTCCCTTCCTCCTGTAGTAGTCGGAGAGCCCTCTCTGGTGTCGGGGAGCAAGTAGGGGATGGAGAGCAAGAGAGCTCGCTCTCCACGTGGTAGCTCTCCTTACCCTCAGACGACGTACTTTCACTAAATGTCCTAGAGGACACAGTTTCATCTAGGGCACGTCCTATGGCACTATCACTAAGCCCTTTCCCTGGCACAAAGGGCATGACTTTAGCAGGGATCGATGAGGCGATCAGCCCTTCACGCGGTGGAATGGAATCGGACGACGTTGAGGAAGATGTCATGGCTCCTCTCGCTACCACTGCCGAGTACAGACTGAACCACGCAACCGCGGGGTACCTGTGGGTCCTACCTACCCCATAGGTATAACGAAAATGGTCCCACACTCAAACAGTGGCAGGAAGGTGAGTGCGGTACAGCAAGTCAACTGGCCACCCTGTTCACCCTGAATCCTGTTGTGCATACACGTCAACCGGCGGATAAGGGTTAAACCCAGGAAAAAACGAAAAGAAATGCTGGTCAGTGGAGGGGAGCTGAGCGAAAAGAAATGGGCGCCTGTGCTGAACATCAAGACACTGCTATCCGCTAAGCCCGCTTCCCAATTCACCGTCTAGGTGGAGATTCAGGAACTCGCTGTACAATGGCGGCGCTGCTCCATGTTGGGCACAAACGGCCCTACACTCGTGACGATCCAAACCTGACTAATTTCAAACTATGAAAGAGGGTGAGGGATGGCCGTGTTCAAACTTCAACAGTCAACGGAAAGAAAGTGAGTGATATACGCTCACAATGAATCACTCAGTGAAGGCACTAATGTCGTGCATAAGAATGATCAATTGTGAAACAGTGAGAAATGTTCTGAAAACCATCCCGATCGAGTGAATATGAGGACAGTTGAACCGAGTGATGCCCAGTGGGAATTCCAGTAGAGTTCATGGTTTTCCCACTTAGGTACTATGTCACGAATTTATAAATATGCTTGCGTGAATTTGTGACATTACGCCCCATCAAAATCTTTTTTTTTTTTAAGAAAAAATTTTCGACATACATACATACATATAAATCCTAACTCAGTCACACAAGATTCACACTGTGGTGTGTGTACTACCCTGCTACAGGAGAAAATCACAATCGCCCATGAGCGTAAAAACCTCGTATTTACGTTAATAGCAGTAAGCTTGAGGAAAAACTCTGTGTCGACGGTGAAGAATCCTGTACTCAGGTCAAACTGAGCAAAAAGTTCACTACATTTACATTAACAACTAATTGTTATGTAGCGTGATGTATGTAATACACGGTGTATGTGTGACAGTTGTGGTGTAACTATGTCTACGTGTAAAATTATGTAATACAAATCAATAGTAAATAATGATGACGAGCCAGAAGAGAAGAGGCAGCAGCATGTGGCAGAGACAATCAGCTGATCTTCACAACAAAATTGCTACACCCGCCAGCTGCACCTGCGAAAGCAATCAAAGTGGAGCATCAAAAGTGTCAGTGTGACAAATAATCTTTATTAAATTACAATTTCTCTGCCTAACAGTCAGTATGTACGATACAAAAAGTACGCCCTAGCCGAAAATTTTAAGTGACAGCCAAGATTTGTACATTCGAGGTCGCCATTATTATCGTATTGGGGAAACGTGGTCCCAGGACAGAATCTCAAAAGATCCTTATAGTTTACTGGTTAAACCCTAAACCTACATTATTATTAACCAAGAAACGTGGTCAAACTGAGCGTAAAGACTGGGCGCCTGTGCAGGACATCAAACGCTGCAATTCGCTAAGCCAAAGGACCCAGTTTACTGGTTAAACCCTAAACCTACATTATTATTAACCAGAAAACATTGTCAAACTGAATGAAAAGACTGGGCACCTTTGCAGGACATCAAACATTGCAATCCACTAAGCCAAAGGACCCAGTTTACTGGTTAAATCCTACTCTACACTTACAATTAACATCGGCAAGCTGAGAATCCCTACGCAATCTCGGGCAGGTCACATTTTAACACCTGCCGTGGGTGTGAACACTCATGTGGATAGTGTGCATTCTCCAGGAATCCTTAGAGAGGCCTACAGCTCAAGTCACCACAAGGAAATTTAAACAGAGCCTCGGATTGTCTCTGCAGGGTTCTTGAACTTCCCTCTTAACCAACGATACATATGTATATACAGGTCCTTGACGTAATGTGTCCTGTGGGGCCAATGGACGAGACTTCAGGTCTGCACCCGCATTACCATTGCCCTCTCTCTCAACTGCTTCAGAGATTATGGGTGTGGATTCAAGTGGCACATAAAGGACATGTCCCTGATTGGTGGTATGTTGACACACATTGTAGGAATGCACAAAGCTATCTATTTCTTGTCCCATTCCTGGCCAGGAAAAGTCAGTACGGATTTGGCCCTGGGTTTTCCTTTTGCCCATGTGACCTCCTGAGGCTGAACAATGACCCCATTCTAACACTGCTTGGTGGTACTTAACAGGAACAACAAACTACAGTCGAACCTCGCCCTGGGGTGTTCATGATTCATGGTAGAGCCGTCCTTGTTTATGAAGGAACTTGGCTTGACCTCTCTGTGAATACTTAATCACTCTACCCTTTTGCTTCTTCTGCACGGCAGCAAGTGTTGGGTCAGACTGTTGTTCTTGGACAATATCTTGGCTACAAATCAGATCTTGTGGCGATGCAATGCTCACCAGGGTGATACAGTTCGGAGCCTCAGCCATGGCTCATGTTACTGCAGCCGAAGTCTGAGTAGCGTCATCTACGGTGCAACTATTCGAGGTACCTTGTATGTTGCCTATGATAAGGTCAAACAAAGGTTCTGGCATGACAACTGCGACTGTCGTACCAGTGTAAAATGGAGATGCCACCTGGTTATGTGCCTCAGGGAACAATCTCACTGATCCATCAATAAGCTTAGCTTGGATCTGTCGACCTGTGTACTCCTCAGGCCGAACTAGACTCTGCCTGACAGAGCAACCTGAGGAACCATTGTCTCTCAGGACCTTTACAGGAATGCCTCCCACAAATCCTGACTGAATAAGGAAGGCACTGTTGCCTTTGGAGGGCCTGTGGAGGAAGCAGCCAGCCACTGATGAGGCTGCTGAATGAATGATTCGGCAAACATGGTGCCCTGAGACTTAGATACCTGAGGGGTCATACTCACCATCTGGGGAGACAAAGCGTTGACCTCCTGTGGCAGAATGTTCACTGTCACCGGGGGACTAATGAACTGTGGGGAAGTACCCGTACTGCTAGGGACGACACCACCGTACTGCTGTTGAGGAATAAAGGCTGCGTTCACCTCCTGCCTCCGATTCACTTGGGCTGGTGCTGAAGAGGATTGTCTTGACCTTTGATTCCGTGGCTGATACTGCTGCTGGTTGGGGTACTTGTTGTACCGTTTCCACTCAGGTTTCTGAGTGTTTTGCCCCTGGTCCTTCTTCTGTGGTTTGTTTAGACTTTGGCCATTATTCTGAGAATGGCCTTGATGCTGGGGTTCAGTCTGAGATGGTTTCCCAGATTTGTCAGGTTTCCTTTTCCAGGTGTGTTGCTTATGATTTTGATACCTGTACACAGTGAAGAATGCATCAGCCTTCTCCACCATTTGGATGGCATCCCTTACCTGGCAGATCTTAAGCTGAGCCATAAACTCAGCAGGCCACGACTTTTCTAGCTGCATGCGTAACATAAGGTCAATTATCCCCTCGCGCGTGGAAGGAGTTTCATCTTTCTACATTCACACATCTAAGTAAGCAGTAAGCCATTCAAGAAACTGAACGGCAGTCTCTTTTTCTTGTAAATGCGCCCTCATAAACTGACTCTTGGCGTCGTCAACTGTGAGACCGTACGCTTTGACGAGTGCAACCTTCATCATCTCATACATGAGATTGTCTCCACGAATTCTGTGGAGAATATCGAAGGCAGGGCCCTCAAACAAGCTAAGAAACTGGAGCCACTTAGCTGCCTCATTCAGCTGGTACAGGTGAGCCATGTCTTCATAACGAGCTATGAATGGCTCGATTCACTCGCCTTCCTTGTATGGAGGAAGCTTGATGTGTGGGGTCGCCAGAACATGTGCAGGGAGAGTGCTCGTGGAGCTTGGGTTAGTTGCACCAGATGTGTCTGAAGCCAAGGAGTCTCGCTTGAGCTTCAGCATCTCAAGTTCATGTTTCTCACGTGCCTCATGCTCGGCACGTTTGTGTTCTCATTGTTCTCACTCGTATTCACGTTCTCTCTCTTGTTGTTCTCGCTCGTGTTCACGTTCTCTTTCGCTTTCCTCGCATTGTTTTCGCTCGTGTTCACGTTCTCTCTCGGGTTCCTCACGCTGAATTTGACGCTTTTCACGAGCATGATTCTCACGTTGCTGCTCGTAACTAAACCAAGAAAGTACATATTCCTTGATTTTTGGGGGGTTGCTAAGCCCCATATCTTTGGCTTCTTGTACACAGATATTAGTAGTCATGATGCTAACTCAACTAAGGCTGAATGAACTAAAGACTAAGTGCTGACTGCTATTTTGCAGAGAAATGCCAATAATCAAGAATAATGAATATAGGCACAGGTTGGTAGTGACCAGTTTTATCTAGTTAAGCTGGTAAGGAAAGAAAAAAAAAAAACAATTGACGGTGAAAACTAATATGTAAAATTAATAGAAATGAATTAATAACCACCACTAAGATAGTGCCTGTACACTTTAATGATAAATACCTAAGTGTGAGTGAGTATTATCTTGTTAATAACTTTAGAGCTAGGAGTTAATATCCTGGAATGAGGTCGCCAGATGTCACGGGGGGATGTGAGTTTAAATATTAAAAATATTTAGATGTTGCTTGAATATAGAGACAAGGAATTGACTTGTGAAAATCAAGCAATAAGTTTTACTTTATGCCGGCTTACTTCGCCGATTCTCTAAGGATGAGAATTTATAAACTTTCTTAACAGTACACAGCAGAGACTAATTACTCATGAGTGCTGTTTATAGTACTGTTAGTCCCTTGAGAAAGTGACTCCACCCCTGACAATCAATAACTAATGCTATTAATGATAAACAGGTTCTTGCTGGTGCATTAACTCCTGGCTGGCACAATGGATTTAAGCTTGATACAAAAGAACTGGCCTAAGTACCAGTTATGAATAATGTAAAGCGTTTGTGCAACCTAGGAGCGGCAACTAAAATAAGCTTAATGTGGAGAAATAAAACACGAGTCTAACTACATTAAGCTCAAAGAAAAAGAACTGTAAATTTATTAATTACAATGAAATAAATTTACGTAACATGAGTCTCAAAAATGAATTCAAAATAACAAGGAGAATACACTCACTCATTCAAAAGCTAAACACACTTAAACCTAGGAATAAACGAAAAAATACTGGTCAGTGAAGGGGAGCTGAGTGAAAAGAACTGGGCGCCTGTGCTGAACATCAAGACACTGCTATCCGCTAAGCCCGCTTCACCAATTCACCGTCTAGGTGGAGATTCAGGAACTCGCTGTACAACGGTGGCGCTGCTCCACGCTGGACACAAACGGTCCTACATTCGCGACGATCCAAACCTGACTAACTTCAAACTATGAAAGAGGGAGAGGGATGGCCGTGTTCGAACTTCAACGGGCAACAGAAAGAAAGTGAGCGATATACATTCACAATAAATCACTCAGTCAAGGAACTAATGTCGTGCATAAGAATGATCACTTATGAAACAGTGAGAAATGTTCTGAAAACCACCCCAATCGAGTGAATACAAGGACGGTTGAACTGAGTGATGCCCAGTGGGAATTCCAGTAGAGTTCTTTGTTTTCCCACTTAGGTACTATGTCACGAATTTATAAATACACTCGCACGAATTCGTGACATTAATCATCTTGGTAAGTGGGAGATATTTCTAAAACTCGTATATATTCCCTTGTACAAAGGAAAAGGGGAAAAACAAGAATGTGGTAATCATAGGGGCATTTGTCTTCTTAGTGTAATAGGAGAAGTTTATGGTGGGATACTTATTGACAGAGTTAGGGAAATAACAGAGGATTAGGTTGGAGAACAACAGGGAGGTTTTAGGAAGGGGAAAGGTTGTATAGATCAGATATTCATTCTTAGATATTTAGTTGAAAAGTTTCTAGAGAAGAGAAAGAAGTTGTATACTGCCTTCATGGATTTGGAGAAAACATTTGACAGTGTGGACACACAAGGACTGTGGAAAGTATTAAGAACATATATGGAGTAGATGGGAAGTGAAATGCCTTGGAGTGCCGTGAAGAGTATGTATGAGGGTGCTAAGGCTGCAGTGTGTATGGATAGTGATATGAGTGAATTTTTCTATTTGGGGTTGAATTGCAACAGGGATGTGTCATATCTCAATGATTGTTCAATCCGTTTATAGATGGGGCTATAAAAGAGATACAAGGTAGGGCAGTTGATGTTGGAGCAGCCCTAATGAGAGAGGCCAGTGTTTGGAACTACCCGTACTGTTGTTTGCAGATGGTACTGTATTGTTAAGTGAATACGAAGGGGAGCTGCAAGGCTTGGTGGATGAGTTTGGGAAACTTGGTAAGAAACGGAAAATAATTGTGAATGTAGCGAAGAGTAACGTTATCGTCCTTGAGAGAAATGAAGTCAGTGAATGTACAGAGAGGTTGGATGAGGAGGAAATGGAAAATGTGAGTGCGTTTAAATAGAAGAAAGGTTGCTGGCTCCTTGAAAGCAATGATAAGAAACAGGGAAGTGAGCATGGAAGTGAAAAAGTTACTGCATGACTGTATTGTGATATCAACTCTAACGTATGGAAATGAAGCTTGGACTTTGTTGAAGGGACACAAGTCAAGAGTGAGAGTAGTGGAAATGAGTTATTTGAGAGGAGCATGTGGAGTCATATGGAGAGACAGACTGATAAATGAGGAAATGAAGGAGCATTCTGGTGCAGATGTGGATGTGATAGGAAGCATTAGGAGAAACACACTGAGATGGTTTGGCCATGTGGAGATGATGGAGAGCGAGATACTGACGAGGATAGTGTACGTGAGTGAGGTGGAGGGGATTAGAGGAAGGGGGAGGCCAAGGATAAGATGCAGGGATAGAGTGGAGAGATATATGAGAGAGGGGTGTGTGTGAGCTGAAAGCAGGGCTGTGAAATGGCGGGGGACAGGGAGACATGGAGGCGATTTGTCTGTGGCCACTCCTTATGGGATTAAGGTGTCTGGGATTAAATAGATAGATAGATAGATAGATAGTCCAAGAACATCTTTCTTGATACTGAAAAACAATATGAAAGAGAAGACAAGTACGCTGGTTCTCAGCAACGTGGTTTACAAATATAACTGTAACACTCGGGACTGGGCAACCCTAAAGGTTAACTACATAGGTTACACAGCTAACATACTTCAGGCATTGCCTCAAATACCACCTACAATAAAGAGGGATCAAGAACCACCACTTTCAAGAACGTGGATCCTAAATTCAGTGTGAAATTATCTTGGACAGAACTAAGATAATCACTCAATGCAATAATCTGTGGAAATTGCAGACATTGGAAACAGTTTTTACCTTTTTTAATATGGAAAGAAAAAGGAACCAAAGACCAGGAGCCCACAAACCATTCCTCCCAAGAAAAAAGCAAAAACATTATCAAAGAGAGGCAAATTCAAGATCCGTTCATTAAAAGAAGACTCGACACATTATATTTGAAAGACTGGAGATCATAGGAAGTAGGAAATACAGACCGAGGGAGACAATTTCAAAGTTGGCCTGTTGCATACGTGAAGGACTGGGAATAACAGTTAACTCTTGCATTAGAGAGTTGGACAGAAAATGGATGCAAGTTTATTGCTAGATCCCATCTTAGAGCTGGAGGGATGCAAGCAGACAGTTCAGAGGAGCAGTGACTATTGAAGCAGTGGTAGAAGAGAGATAACAATGCAACAGTGCAGTGAAGAGACAGAAGTTGAAGGGAGCAGTTAATGAGACGAAAAGCTTTTGACTCGACCTTTTTGAGAAGAGCTGTATGTGGGGAGTCTCCCCACACATGAGAGTTGTTCTCTATACAGGGGCAAATAAAACCCGTGTATAAAGTCAACAACCGTGCAGGGGTAAAGGAGGTATAGAGTCGGCTTAGCACACCTAATCTCTTGGGAGCAGATTTTACAAGAAGTGTAATATGATCTTTCCAAAATAAGTTCCGAGAGAATGAAACCCTAAATATCCTTAAGGATCATGCAGGATTGAGCTGCATATTATTAAACATTAATGGGTACTCATGTGGAAGATTTTGTCAAGTTGATAGGTGTAAGAACTGAGTCTTTGAGGCACTGGAAACAACATTATTACTTTTACCCAAATCAGAGAGACGAGCTAAGTCAGACATTAGGTGTGCCATAGAACATCCCTGGTTTGTTGAAGTAACTGCCGAGATGGACGTTGTGGGAAGCGAGTGGAAAGGTGAAGGGTGGAATCATCAGTGTATGAGTGGATCGGGTTACATGTACAGCTTAGAAGGTCGTTGATGAATAAAGGAGAGTTGATGATAGGACAGGACCCAGAGGAACACCACTGTTGAAAGATCTAGGAGAAGAATGGTGGACGTCTGCAACAGCAGTTATAGAATGACCAGAATGGAAGCTATAGATGAAGGCACAGATAGAAGGATAGAAACCGTAAGTGGGCAGTTTGGAAATTAAAGATTTATGCCAGACTCGATCGAAAGCCTTTGAGATGTCAAGTGCAATGGCAAAGCTTTAGTCAAAGTCCCAAAATGAGGATGACCAGGAGTCAGAAAGGTAGGTGTGAAGATCGCCAGTGGAGCTTCCCTGATGGAACCCATACTGATGATCAGAGAGAAAGTTGTGATAGGAGAGATGCTTTAAAAATTTCCTGTTAAGAACAGACTCGAAAACTTTCGAGACACAGGATGTTAAAACAATGGAACTATAGTTAGAGGGTTGGGAAAGGTCACTCTTTTTGGGGACTGGCTAAATGAGAGGAAACTTCCAGCAAGAAGGAGAGGCAAAGATTGACAGACAAAGGTGAAAGAGTTTACCTAGGCAGGGTGTAAGCACAGAAGCACAGTTCTTGAGGACAACAGGAAGGACCCCATGAGGCCCATATGCCTTGTTGGTATCGAGGCTAGTGATGGCAGAAAAAAACATCAATTGAAGAAATTTCAATGTCAGCCATGAGATAGTCAGAAGGGGCAAGTGATGGAGGAACAGCATCAGAATTGTCTAAGGTGAAAATGGAGGAGAAAGTCTGAGCGAAGAGATCTGCTTTATCAGTAGAAGAAATAGCTACAGAGCCATCAAAGTAGAAAAGAGGAAGGAAGGATGATGGAGTAATGTTATTGGAAAGGTTTTTGGCAAGGTGCCAGAAGGAGCAGGAAGAATTCAAGTTGGAGAGTTAAGAGCATTTAGTATTTTTGGCAAGTTGCCAGAAGGACCGTGAAGAATTCACGTTGGAGAGTTGAGAGCATTTAGTATGGATGAAATTATTTTTAGCACAACGAAGAACAGACTTAGCACCAATCCATGTGGAAACATAAGAAAGATATGATTCAGGGGTGAGTTGGCTCTGGTACCTTTTGAAGGTCTTCTCCTTGCTGTGGACAGCATTAGAACAAGCTTGATTAAACCAAGGCTTTCTTGCATTAGTCAAAAGATATGAGAAAGGAAAGTATGCTTCCATGTCTGAGAGAATAACCTCCATAATGCTCATGGCAGACTCAGATGGCTCCCGGTCAGTGAAAATCGGAGAAGTACTGCCTGAGGGCCTCCAAATCAGCAGCTCCAAAGAGCCACAACCAACGTTTCTTTGGAGATTCCAAAGGCAGCACTGCAGTGAAAGGACAGCAACCTACGGATTGCGAGCCACAGCTCTGGCTGGGAAGCATTGCATTGCAAGCCACAGCTCAGGCTGTCCTAACCTTCCAGTGGCCATGCATCATTGCTCACTACTCCACCCCTATGCAAACTTACACATGGCGCTATGCAAAGATGGAGAAAGAGAATTTTTTATTTCCACTGCTACTGAAACTTACGCATGACGCTACACAAAGACAGAAAGGGAGAGATTTTTCTTTTTTCCACCAGATGATGCCTTGGACATTTATCTTCAAATTTATAATAAACAAAAACTAAAAAAAAAAAATTTTTTGCACACCACTGTGTGGTAATTGTGCAATCCATGGGTTAAGGTAATAAGGTTGTGATTGGAGGAGCCCAACGGAGAGGAAAAATTAACAATGTAAATCTGAAGGATTAGTTGTAAGTGATCAAGTATGTTGCACTCTCTCGAAGGCAGTAAGGGTTAGGGTTAGGGTTAGGTACAAGCTGCTATAGGTCATGAAGCATAGAAAAGATGTAGACTTGTTCACTAGGTGGATCAGTGAAAGAAGAGGAGAACCAAAAGTGATGGTGAACATTGAAATCTCCTAGAATGGAGATTTCAGAGAAGGGATAAATGGATAGGATCTTCCATCGTAGAAGTAAGATACTCGAAGAATTATTCATAGTTAATAGTATTAGGGGATAAGTAAACAGACCAGATATATTTAATCAGAGAATGACAGGAAAACAGAAGCTAGAGAGTAGAGAATTCAGAGAATTCAGAAGAGTCAAGTTCAGGAACACGAGAGCAAGATAAGTCGTTGAGTATGTATACACAACAGCAACCTTTGGCTTTGAAATAAGTATAGAGAAAGTAGGAGGATACAGAAAAAGGGTTTGCTATCAGTTGCCTCAGACAGCTAGGTCTCAGTTAAGAAGAGAAGGTGAGTTTTAGAGGAGGAGAGGTGGTGCTCATCAGAAAGAAAAAGACTGCGAACGTTGCAGAAATGAAGAAGTGAGTTAGACAGTGGTTTCATGGAGTTCGTTGAGTCGTCACAGTAAGAGGGGCGAAAGGTGGGGGCATTTAAGGTCCCCCCCCCGACCTCCGGGGACTCCAAAGCTTGGTTATTAGACGCCATTGTAACTTTATTGTTGCAAATTTTGAAAAGGAAGTGTAGTGTGTAATGTGCATGGAGTTTGGTGTTGACAGTTAGCCCGTCACGTCCCAAGGTTTTTCGCACCTCCAACATCCCCCAGTCCCAAGGTATTTTCGAATTTATTTTTTTTGGCTAAAACCTTCGCTTTTGGTGAGAAACATCGAAAATTCATAGAGAAATCGCTCACCTGAGGTTTAAAATACCCAATCCAGGTAGGAGTTCCTCCTTACCTGACTGGGTTTTCTAACATGCTGGCACCAAAGAAAACGAGTTCTATGGGAGGGCAACTATTTTATTCACTCATAAACGGTATTTATTTATTTACTTGGTACGAATGTATATGTAGTATGAGAGTATATTGGTTTTCAAGCAGTAATAAAGGCATTATAAGCATTGTTTCACTCACTAACTAATCACCATACCTGACCTTTTTTTGCCACATTACCTGATCATTATTTCTGGCTGTTTCTTCTAATGCTATGTAAACATTGTCCTCCACATTGTCATCGATTGGGGAATCATTCTGGCCCTGAATATCTTTACTAGCCAGGTCACTGGTAACAGGTGAATTGTTGAGGCAATGGCGTGAGGGGGGGAGGGGGGAGGTTATGTGGTGTAAGGCATTGTCCCTGCTTGGCATCTTGTAGAGGAATAGAGGAAGGTGTCCCGTGTATACATGCGAAAAATCACGCGCGAAAATTGAAAACTGTGCAAATTAGGGACCTTGCAATTGCACGACGTACTAGTACGTCGCCGGGACTGGCAAATGCAAATCGTTGCAACATGCCCATACGTCGACGTGACGGGGTGGGTTTGAGAAACGTATTGGAAAGCATGCTGGCGTACTCTCTGTGTTATTGAAACACTGAAAATGTTCAGCAGAGGAGGAGTAAACACCTGCTATCAACATCCACCATCCCATTGTAGGACGGACCGCCGATCGGTGCTAGAAAAAAAAAAAAAAAACGTCAATGACACCAGCGTTGTAGCATCCCCGGTCATAGGAAATGAAGCCAGTAGATCCATTGAACCATCATGTGGGTCGTGGAGGACTCCACCCTCATGTGGGTCGTGGAGAATTAAAGAGGCCACTCAGGGTGAGGTCTGATCTGATATCTCACCTAACCTCACCACATCTGGTACCAGCATCCCACCCTCAGGTTCTCCTGAGTAGTCATGTAAAGTACATAATATTGTACATAATTCTAATACATTAAGTTAGCTTCTTAGCTGCATTGTCCTGATGATGCCTCTTTAAAAGTGAAATGTTGACTGGTAAATATGAATACCCTTTTTTAACTTGGCGTATGAACATCCACCTATGCTAGAAAACTTGTTAGAAGAATTGAGAATTAAGGAAAGAAAATTAATAATTGTCACTATGCTGTAGTGTTCAATAATGTATGCATACGAGAAAATCTGCTCCCTTTTTATTATATATATATATATATATATATATATATATATATATATATAGTGTATATACAGAGAGAGAGAGAGAGAGAGAGAGAGAGAGTCAGGCCGATTAAACACCTCTATGAGAAAGGCCGTGCAGCCACCTCGCCAATCTGGGTCTAAAAGATGTAAGACCACCACAATTATTATGGTGATGTTTCATCTCAGATTTCCACACCCCGACCCATCAAAGAGCAAGGCCTTGTAGCGGCCTAGTCATTGAGGGTCTCAGTGGTATAAAAGCACCACATTATGGTGATGATTCATTTCAGATTTCCACACCCCGACCCACTGCAGTGGGGGCGACGGTGAATTTAAGTTAATGTGGCCACGCTGGTCGACAAGTATATGTAGAATGACTTTCGCCAGTATACTACTGGGTATATTAAACACCACAAACAGCAAGGCCTTGTAGCGACCTCATCACTGAGGGTTTCAATGGTATATGAGCACCATATTATGGTGATGTTTCTTTTCAGATTCCCACACCCCGACCCACTACGGTGGGGACAGTAATGAATTTGAGTTAATGCGGCCACACATCATCAACCAACGTGGCCACACTATTGCCCCCACTGCACTGAGTTGGGGTGTGGGAATCCGAAAGAACACATCATGTTGTGCTTTCACACCTTTAAGACCCGTAGTGGCGAGTTTGCAACGAGGCCTCGCTCTTAAAAGTGTTTAATTGAAATGATGGAGTACTGCAAAGTAATTCTGCATCTATCTATCTATATATATATATATATATATATATATATATATATATATATTCATTCATTCATTGCCAGACACCATGTATCCCACACGGGGTGGCCAAGGGCTTAGAGTTAATTGTTTTACAGGGAGGGGCACTAATCCTTCACCAACCCCACATGACACGTAGGGATGCCAACAGCATCTGGTGTTCTCAGGCGGTCACCCATCCAAGTACTAACCATATATATATATATATATATATATATATATATATATATATATATATATACTCCAATACTACATTGCCCCATTATGAGCGTAGGAGCCCGGGGCTAGGCAAGTTTTATCCTGACATTTAAGATGAGAGTGACCAGCCTCACTTATCCCTGAGTGGCATTATGTGAGCAATAAACCCCAACCATCCCTTGGATATAAACCTTCACCTGCTCAATCCGACTGGAGTGCCATAATTACCCAATAAACTACCAGCTGCCAAAATCTGGTTATATGGTTACCACCCAGCGTAGTAAATGGTTTCCTGGTGAACGGTGTCACGAGGTTTTTATAGTTTCACGGTAATTTTGAAATAAATGCTTAAATATTATTTAATTGATAATAATATTCAATAATATTAATGAGCAGAGACAATGATTGTCTTGCTAAATCAAGCAACGATTCTCTAAGAACGAGATTTTATAAACTTTCTCAACAGTACACAGCAGAGACTAATTACTCACAAATGCTGAATTGGTACTGTTAGCCTCTGGAGAAAGTTACTTCACCCCTGACAATAAATAACTAATACTAATAATAATATCAGGTTCTTGCTGATGCTTTAACTCCTATCTGGCACAACGGATTTTAAGTTAATACAACAAGACTGGTCTAAGTACCAGTTATGAAGGCAAACGTTTATGCAAGCTAGGAGCTATATGGAAAATAAGCTTAATTTGGAGAAATGAAACAAGATTTTACTTTACATTAAGCTCAAGAAAAAGAACTGTTAAATTTATTGATCACAAAAAAATAAATTTAACGTTACATTTCAAATCAAATCAATGAGACGCACTCACTCACTCACACAAAAGCTAAATTCTTACGCCTAGAAAAAAAAAACACCTTAATTAACCTCTTAAGACTAGGAAAACAAAAGGAAATACTGAACGATGAATGCTTTGTATCACCAAGGGGTGGGAGTTTGGAGAAACTGATACTCTGTGGAGCTTGGGGTGCTAGCTGACCTCTCACACTTCTGGAGCACAGGACCTCTCTCCGTCAAAGCCACAACTAGACTGAATTCAAAATACATTGTATGGGCAGGATGCACAAGCCACCGGAAGAAGGCGTGGCTAACGGTTGAGGCAAGCAGAGGCGAACAATAAAAAAACAATAGTATCGCTCAGTAGTGCACTTAGTGACGTGCATTAAATCGGTCACTTTTAAACAGTGACGAATGTTTTGAAAAGTATACCCCGAAATGGAGAGAGAAACGGTTAACTGAGCGATACACAGTGAGTTTTCCACTAATAGTTCGTGGCTTCTCACAAAAGGGAAATGTCGCGAATTGATTCGTGACATTACGCCCCTACAAAATTAAATTTTTTCCTTATGAGAAAAAAATTTGTGGATATATACATATATATGTACACATCCTAACTCAGTCACACAAGATTCACACTGTGGTGTGTGTGCTATCCTGCTACAGGAGAAAGTCACGGTCGCCAGTGAGCGTAAAAACCTCGTATTTACGTTAATAGAAGCAAGCTTGAGGGAAAAACTCCGTGACGACGGTGAAAATCCTGTACTCAGGTCAAACTGAGCGAAAATTCGCTACATTTACACTGACAACTAATTGTTGTGTAGTGTGGTGTATGTAATACACGGTGTAGGGTGTGACAGTTGTAGTGTAACTGTACCTATGTGTAAAATGACATAGTAAATAATATGGCGACGACGAAGGCAGAGGAGAAGAGGCGGCAGCGTGCGGCAGACGATCAGCTGGCCCGCACAGCAAAACTGCTACACCCATTGCTGAACCTGCAAAACCAATTAAGGTGGAGCATCAAAAGTGTCAATGAGACAAAATTCTTATTACGTTACAATTACTCTCTCTGCCTAGCAATCAGTGCATGCTACGAAAAGTACACTCGAGGTCGCCATTAATTTTAGCACACGATTAGTGTCGGCAAGTTGAGAATCCTTGTGCAAACTCGGGTCTTCCATAGCCTCGAACTGCACACGGGTCCTCAACCTGTGCCTTAACCTACAGTTCTTATATTAATATCGGGAAGCTGAGAATCCTTGTGCAAACTCGGGTCTTCCATAGCCTCAAGTCGCCTCTGTGGAGTTCTCACTTTCCCCTTAACCTACAGTACTTATATTAGTATCAGGGAGCTAGGAATCCTTGTGCAAACTTGGGTCTTCCATAGCCTCAAGTCGCCTCTGCGGAATTCTCACTTCCCCCTTAACCTACAGTACTTATATTATTATCGGGGAGCTGGGAATCCTTGTGCAAACTTGGGTCTTCCATAGCCTCAAGTCGCCTCTGCGGAGTTCTCTCTCGAACTTCCCCCTTAACCTACAGTACTTATATTAGTATCGGGGAGCTGAGAATCCTTGTGCAAACTTGGGTCTTCCATAGCCTCCAGTTGCCTCTGCGGAGTTCTCTCTCGAACTTCCCCCTTAACCTACAGTACTTATATTAGTATCGGGAAGCTGAGAATCCTTGTGCAAACTTGGGTCTTCCATAGCCTCAAGTCGCCTCTGTGGAGTTCTCTCTCGAACTTCCCCCTTAACCTACAGTACTTATATTAGTATCGGGGAGCTGAGAATCCTTGTGCAAACTTGGGTCTTCCATAGCCTCAAGTCGCCTCTGCGGAGTTCTCTCTCGAACTTCCCCCTTAATCTACAGTACTTATATTAGTATCGGGGAGCTGAGAATCCTTGTGCAAACTTGGGTCTTCCATAGCCTCAAGTCGCCTCTGCGGAATTCCCCCTTAACCTACAGTACACGTGTATGTACAGGCCCTGGACATACTGTGTCCTGTGGGGCCAACAAGTGAGACGTCAGGTCTACACTTTTGACTGGGAACCAGGCTGGTCCTTGGATTACTCAAATCTCTGAGGATGCCTATCACGGAACCCAGCATACAACAACTGCCCATGTTAGTCAGCAGTTAGTAGGCGAGACATCAGGTCTGCACCTACGTTATCACTTCCCTTGATGTATCTCACAACAAGGTTAAACTGCTGTAAATACAGTGTCCAGCGTGTCAATCTTGCATTAGCCGTCTTGGTCGTGCTAAGACTAGTGAGTGGCATATGGTCAGTTTCCAGAACAAATGATGCCCCAAATAAATAATAATAATATTTTTTAACACCATCAACCACAGCCGAGAGTTCCTTCTCAACAGTACTATAATTCCTCTCGGCGGGTTTTAGCTTACAGCTGTTGTATGCCACTGGGAAGATTCCACCTTCCGATTCCTGCATCAATACGGCACCTACTCCATCTTGTGAAGCATCAGTGCGCAGTATGAAAGGTTTGCTGGAATCAGGCAACTGCAAGATAGGCTCCTTGCACAACATATTCTTGAGGGTGGCAAAAGATCTCTCTTGCGCTTCTCCCCATTCAATGGTGTTTGGAGCATATTTCCGTAGCACTTCGTACAACGGTTGGGCAATGAGAGCAAAGTTGGGGATAAAACTCCTATAATACCCCACTAGGCCAAGAAATACCCTAACCTGTTTCTTGGTCACGGGTCTCGGGGCTTCTTTAACCTTCCTGATCTTGTCACCCTGACACCTGCAATGGTTGTTGCCAACAATATGACCGAGGAACTCCACCTCACTGTGAGCAATCTTGCATTTGCTAGGCTTCACAGTCATGTTGAAACTCTGGAGTCTACTGAAGACAATTTCCAAGAGTCTGAGGTGCTCCTCCAATGTGGCGGAATGAACGAGGACATCGTCAACGAACATCTCTACTCCTACAATACCATGGAGCACTTGTCTCATGGCACGATTGAATACTGCTGGGGAATTGGTAAGTCCAAATGGGAGGACTTTATACTGGTACAACCCCCTAGGAGTAGCAAAGGCAGTGAACTGACGACTCTCAGGATGAAGGGGAATCTGGAAGAATCCCTTCGCTAGGTCGAGCTTCGTGAAATATCGTGACCCTGCCAGCTTGGAGAAGATGGCAATATGGTCACCCATTGGCTCACCATCCACTTTGGTGATTGCATTGAGCCTTCTATAGTCGCCACAAATCCTGACTCCACCATCTTTCTTGCGGACTACTACCATCGGACTACAGTAAGGAGATGAGGACTTTTCGATAATGCCTGCAGTCTCCATGTCAGCAATTTCCTTATCTACTGCACCCTGTAGTCGCATGGGAATCGGATATGGCTTAACCTTTATAGGAGCATTGCTGGTCAACTCAATTTTATGACACGCAACCTTTGCAAGTCTAGGTTGGTCTGAGAAGACATCAGCATACTGACAGAGCAGTGACCATAAGGCATTTTGGTCCCCTACTGCTAAGTCAGGGTTAAGTAAAACATCTCCGACAGTCTCTTCCTGATGGGACTGAGTGGTTAAGGGCTCGTCATCATGGTCATCAGCTGGGATCACCGCAGCTGCACCGGTTTCTTCCAGTGGCTGGTCACTATCATCAGCTACTCGTAGGCCAGTCTCCTCGGGGTCTGACTCATGATAAGCCTTCAACATGTTAATGTGGAACCTTTTACGAAGATTCCCCATCTGTTTTATGTAGTTGAGGTCTAAAATGCGCTCTACTACATCGAATGGACCCTTCCACTGCGCCAACAACTTGTTCTGGGCAGTGGGGAGTAATACCAAGCATTTATCGCCTGGACTAAACTTCCGAAGCTTTGCCTTCTTATCATAATAAGCCTTTTGAACTTCACGCGCCTTGATCAGTTCTTCCTTAGCTAACTCGCACGTCGACTGGAGGCGGTCAGCCAAATCAAGGACGTAGGTGTAGGTGGTCTTGACTTCAGGGTCGGGTTCTTCATCGTCCCATAACTCACGAAGGACTTGAAGTGGGCCCCGGACCGACCTCCCATACACCAGTTCAAAGGGTGAGAATTTCAGTGAATGCTGTGGGGCTTCTCGATAAGCAAATAGATGAGGAGCAATGAACCGCGGCCATTCCTTTGCCTGTTCGGCGGTCATGCACCTCAACATCTTCTTGAGAGTTCCATTGAACCTCTCACACAACCCGTTACACATGGGATGATACGGCGTAGTTCGTAAGCCTCGGATGGACAACAACCTGAACGTTTCGTTCATCATTGCCGAAGTGAACTGCGAACCCCAGTCGCTCAAGACCTCCTTAGGAATACCTACACGACAGAACACTTCAATTAATGCCTCAGCAACAATGACGGCCTCTATATTCTTAAGGGCCATGGCTTCAGGCCACCGTGTGCTGAAATCAACTATAGTGAGGATATACTTTGATCCATCACTAGCCCTAGGAGAGATTGGCCCAACTATGTCAACTGCTACTCTCTCGAACGGTTCAGAGATTATGGGCATTGGCTTCAATGGCGCAGGACGGACACGTCCCCGGTCAGTGGTACGCTGACACACATCACAGGAACGTATGAGCCTCGTTATTTCCCGTCCCATTCCTGGCCAGAAAAAGTCAGCATGGATGTGGTCAGAGGTCTTCTTTTGACCCATGTGACCTCCCATCGCTGAACAGTGACCTAATTCAAACACTGCTCGGCGATACTTTGCAGGAACGACAAACTGCAGTCGAACCTCACCCTGGGGTGTCTGTGACTCACGGTACAGCCGTCCTCGCTTACAAAGGAACCTGGCTTGACCTCCCCGTGAATACTTGATCACATTACCCTCCAGCTTCTTGCGCACTGAGGCAAGTGTCGAGTCAGTCTGTTGCTCTTGGACAACATCTTGACTACGAATCAGATCTTGCGGTGTTGCGACGGTCAACGGAGTGACGCGATTTGGAGCCTTGGCCATGGCTCGTGTTATCGCAGCAGCCAAAGTCTGAGTAGCAACATCTACGGCACAACTATTTTTGATCCCAGCGATGTTGCCTAATATGAGGTCAAATAGAGGTTCTGGCATGACAACTGCAAGTGTCGTACCAGTATAAAATGGAGATGCCACCTGGATACGTGCCTCAGGGAACAATCTCACTGATCCATCAATAAGTCTAACTTGGATCTGTCGACCTGTATACTCATCAGGCCGAACTAAACTCTGCTTAACAGAGCAGCCTGAGGAACCATTGTCCCTCAGGACATTTACAGAAACACCTCCTACAGACCCTGGCTGAACAAGAAAGGCAGTGTTGTTGGTGGAAGGGTCTGAGGAGGTAGCAGCCAGTCATTCATGAGACTGCGGAACAACCGATGCAGCAAACGTGGCGCCCTGGGAACTAGGTGTCTGAGGAGAGTTCATGGTCGGAGGGGGACTTGTGAACTGTTGGGAAGTACCTGTACTGGTAGAGATGGCACCACCGGGTACTTGTGGAATGAAGGCTGCATTTGCCTCCTGCCTCCGATACACTAATTGACCTGACTGAGGGTTACGTGGCTTGTCTTTGTATTGCTGCTGCTGCTGCTTGGGGAACTGCTGCTGGTTGGGGTGCTTGTTGTACCGCTTCCAAGCAGGCTGCTGTGAATTTTGCCCCTGGTCCTTCTGTGGTTTTGGACCTTGGCCATTACTCTGAGAACGGCCTTGGTGCTGGGATTCAGTCTGAGACGGCTTCCCAGACTTGGCAGTATCTTTTCTGCTCCAGGTGTTTTGCTTACGAGCTTGATACCCGTATGCAGTAAAGAATGCGTCAGCCTTTTCTGCCATTTGGCTGGCATCTTTCACCTGGCAGATCTTAAGCTGTGCTATGAGCTCAGCAGGCCACGACCTCTCTAGCTGTGTACGCAGCATAAGGTCAATTATCCCCTCACGCGTGGAAGGAATTTCATCTTTCTCCATCCACTCATTTAAGTAAGCTGTGAGACGATCAAGGAACTGAACAGCTGTCTCCTTGTCTTGGAGACGAGCTCGCATGAACTGAACTTTGGCGTCGTCTACTGTGAGACCATACGCCTTAATGAGTGCAGCTTTCATCATCTCATATGTGAGATTGTCTCCACGAATTCTGTGGAGAATATCGAGGGCAGGGCCCTCAAATAGGCTAAGAAACTGAAGCCGCTTAGCTGCCTCATCCAGTTGATACATGTCTGCCATGTCCTCAAAACGAGCTATGTAAGGCTCGATTCGCTCGCTTTCCTTGTATGAAGGAAGCTTGATGAGTGGGGTTGCCAGGACATGTGCAGGGAGAACGCTCGTGGAGCTTGGACCAACTGCAGCAGACGTGTCTGAAGCCAAGGAATCTCGCTTGAGCTTCAGCACTTCAAGTTCATGTCTCTCGCGTGCTTCTCGCTCGGCACGTTCGTGTTCTCCTTCTTTGTCTCGCTGTTCACGCTCGTATTCGCGCTGTTCTCGCTCGTATTCGCGCTGTTCTCGCTCGTGTTCGCGTTGGTTCTACGCTCGTCACAAGCATCTTTCTCACGTTCTTGCTCGTAATTGAACCGTGAGAGAACGTAACTCTGTATTTTCTCTGGGTCAGTGAGACCCATATCTTTGGCTTCCTGTACATAAGCACTGGCTGCCATGGCGCTAATTTATTAAGCAAACGAAGTTGAGTACTGACTGCTTCGCAAACGAATGCTAATAATACAAATAAAGAATACAGACGCAAGTTAGTGGTGACCAGTCTTATCTAGTTAACTGGCAAAGAATAAATCAAAAATGTAAATGACTGGGAAGACTCAATAATAAACACAATGGGTACGGCGACTTCCCAAGAGCGAATAAAATCGTCTGGCGTTACCAAGAATAAACTTGAGTTAAGTACTCTATGGATTAATAAAGCAAAAATTCACTTGCTAAATTAACGGTAAACACCAGTAAACTTGTGCCTATAAACTTTAATTATAAATACCTAAATATGAATGAGTGAGCACTATCTCGTGAATAGCTTTAGAGCTAGGAGTTAATATCCTGTAATGAGGTCGCCAATTGTCACGAGGTTTTTAAAATTTCACGGTAATTTTGAAATAAATGCTTAAATATTATTTAATTGATAATAATATTCAATAATATTAAAGAGCAGAGACAATGATTGTCTTGCTAAATCAAGCAACGATTCTCTAAGAACGAGAATTTATAAACTTTCTCAACAGTACACAGCAGAGACTAATTACTCACAAATGCTGAATTGGTACTGTTAGCCTCTGGAGAAAGTTACTTCACCCCTGACAATAAATAATACTAATAATAATATCAGGTTCTTGCTGATGCTTTAACTCCTATCTGGCACAACGGATTTTAAGTTAATACAACAAGACTGGTCTAAGTACCAGTTATGAAGGCAAACGTTTATGCAAGCTAGGAGCTATATGGAAAATAAGCTTAATTTGGAGAAATGAAACAAGATTTTACTTTACATTAAGCTCAAGAAAAAGAACTGTTAAATTTATTGATTATAAAAAAATAAATTTAACATTACATTTCAAATCAAATCAATGAGACACACTCACTCACTCACACAAAAGCTAAATTCTTATGCCTAGAAAAAAAAACACCTTAATTAACCTCTTAAGACTAGGAAAACAAAAGGAAATACTGAACGATGAATGCTTTGTATCACCAAGGGGTGGGAGTTTGGAGAAACTGATACTCTGTGGAGCTTGGGGTGCTAGCTGACCTCTCACACTTCTGGAGCACAGGACCTCTCTCCGTCAAAGCCACAACTAGACTGAATTCAAAATACATTGTATGGGCAGGACGCACAAGCCACCGGAAGAAGGCGTGGCTAACGGTTGAGGCAAGCAGAGGCGAACAATAAAAAAACAATAGTATCGCTCAGTAGCGCACTTAGTGACGTGCATTAAATCGGTCACTTTTAAACAGTGACGAATGTTTTGAAAAGTATACCCCGAAATGGAGAGAGAAACGGTTAACTGAGCGATACACAGTGAGTTTTCCACTAATAGTTCGTGGCTTCTCACAAAAGGGAAATGTCGCGAATTGATTCGTGACATACGGGAAACCATTTGGCTTGTCACTCAGTGTAGAGTCACCCACAGGCATAAGGAAGAGGAAATAATGAAGGAAAGAAAGACAGGAGAGGAAGTGAAAAGTCACTCATAGGTAGATGGGTAAGAAAGAATGAAGGAAAGAAAGACAAGAGCATGGAAGGAAAGAAGTCTCGAGGAAAGGAAAGGGCAGACACTTGAGAGGAGCACTATATCGAGTGAGTGGATGGTGAGCATCCCCACCTACCACAAGTCCCCATCTGTCACAATATATATATATATATATATATATATATATATATATATATATATATAAACACCTGATGATATGTGTGACTCTGAAGACATAGATGATCAAAAAGGCCTTAGTGCAGACGATTGTGTATTATCATATACGAGAAAAGTCTTATACCGTTTTATCTTTAAGACAGTTCAGATACTTGCTGACATCTTTATTTATTATACATCAAGAATATTAGAATATTCACCACCTTGGAGTTTTGTATTGCTTGGGGAAGTTTACATTTCCCCTGTGCAACACGGTATCCCGAAAGAAAAGATTTAAGGAATCGTAAATGATTTGAAGGCCTAAAAATTATGCTTCTTCACTGTAATGGTGGGCCGATAATATCAGAATATTGCCACAACACCTTTTTCAAGGAAATAATTAAATACATTCAGCAGCTGAGACTGAATAAACAGAATAAAGAGAACAGTTATCTATATGTCTCAGTTATTAAAGCACTTCAGTGCATAGTTACCGTGTGGAATGAGTACAAGTTGACCACTTTATCAGGATAATGAATATTCCAGTAGTGAGTGTTACTTCAGAGATGTTACAGATGGACTTGCTTTAAAAAAAAAAAAATGTTATTAAAGGATAATCCTTACTGATTAACATTCATTCTGCGCCAGGATGCTCTGGCATTTCCAGTCAACTTTGCTATAGCAAGAAAGAACTAAAAATAATGGAGTTTATATAACATTTGGCAAAATTAGACCTTATCTTCACTCATTTGTTGACAAAACTCTGTTATTTTTTTGTGTAAAGAAGTAGCCTTTAGGTATTAGCCTATGACCATGATAAATTATTTCATAATTTAGTGGTATACGCGAAGGAGCTTGAAGAAACACTTAAAGAGTTACACAAAGTACTGTAAAGGGTTACAGTTTGCATCATTCTCATGGTTTCGGTGTTTTATTTTGTTTCCGTGGATATTTTGCCACGGTACAGCATTTTTACCGATACTGTTTGCCTGCCTTTAAACATTTTCAATGTTATCCCATCTGCCATGATGAAAAGTGAACTCTTGAGAGTTATAAATTAGCTGCAAAGCATCTTGCAAAGAATATGTCAAAAGTAATGCGAAAGGTATTAATTATCTTCAACTTTCAATGCATTAAAATATTATGTTGCCAGTGCAGAAGTTCCACCAATCTTTGGGTAATGATATTTTTGAGGGTGTCGCAACAGATTTTATTGCAGAATGTTGGAAAATATAATAAAGGAAAAAGTGTGATTTACACTGTGAAATGCCTAACCACAGACGAAGGAAGTTTCATTATTTGGGTACAAATGATACCTCTGAGCCTTTCCAGGTAAGTTTAAGTGGAGATAAATCAGGTGGACAGGCTATAAAAAATGGTACTTAACCCGCGCCGTCCTCACGTTTTGTCACAGCTAATCCCGAGGACGTACTTCAACGTCCTGCAATTGCAAGGTTCATAATTTCCACAATTTTCAATTTTCGCGAGTCATTTTTGATACGTATACACGGGACACCTTCCTCTACAAGATGCCAGGCAGAGACAATGCCTTACCCAGCATGACCTCCTCCCCCCCCCTGCATGCCCTTTTCTCAGCAATTCACCTGTTATCAGTGACCTGGCCAGTATAGCCATGTCATGCCACGGTACGAAATTCAGGGCCAGAGTGATTCCCCAATCAATGACACTGTGGAGGACAAACTTTACATAGCATTAGAGGAAGAAACAGTTAGAAATGATGATCAGGTAATGTGGCAAAAAAAGGTCAGGTATTAGTGAGTGAAACAATGCTTATAATGCCTATATTACTGCTTGAAAACCAATATACTCTTGTACTACATATAAATTCGTAACAGTAAATAAATAAATACCGTTTATGAGTGGTGTGAAATAGTTATCCTCCCATAGAACCCGTTTTCTTTGGTGCCAGCCTGATAGAAAACCCAGTAAGGTAAGGAGGCTCTCCTACCTGTAATGAGTATTTTAAACCTCAGGTGAGCGATTTCTCTATGAATTTTCGATGTTTCTCATCAAAAGCGAAAGTTTTAGCAAAAAAAAAAAAAAGGGTCGAAAAATGGTCGGGATTGGGGGGTACCAGTGGTCAAAAAGTGGTCGGGACGGGGCGGGTTAATACGTCTATTGCCTGTCATTATGCATGACGGAGTGTATGATACTGCGGAGGTGTATACCCCAGAGACTTGGAAATCGTTTATGTAGGCATAATTGTTGAAGAGCATTTGCATAGTAGACAATCTAAGTTTTCCAAAGGAAGCATTTTAAAACCAAACAAATTTTTCCAAATGAGGCATTAAAAAAAAAAAAAAAATGAAGCACTAACATATTGTTTGGGTTTGGTTATTTAATCCATGCATGGCAGTGCATTCAGAGAGCAACCACTCTTACTTCAAATAATGATTAAAAAATGATCAAAATTTCAAACATGTTTGTTAGACTTAGTGTGAAACGCACAATCTTTTTGAGTCCAACAGGCAAGTTCCTTTCTCCAGAATGCAGTTAATGTAAAAGAAAAAAAAAAACTGTTCCTTTAATATTAACAAGAAGAGACACTCGTCATAGATTTGCGGGTAACTATTGCAGTCATTATTTAACGTTTCTCTTTTTGAAACTCATAGAGTACGTGAAATGGTTTTATTAAAATGCATCCTTATGGCCAAAATTGAAAACTGCTGTAATCAGCTGATGCATCAGCTGTTGCAAAAGCTGACATGTTAGATCAACTTATAATTTCAAGCCGAGCTACTTTGTCTTTCATAGGAATATCGCTCAGAGCTCTCCAAGAGCAGATATTGGAACGTCCCTTGAAGCAGAAAAAAAAGAAAAAAATAATAAGACCCTATATGTGTATCCTTTATAGACCTCTTGGCTTTGCTGCAGGCATGAACATATCCTGTCCAGCGAGGCACTGAAATCTGCCAGGTATCTGAACATGCTGAGGTTATTATGGAAGTAACGGTGTTGATATAAGCATTTTTTTTTCTTGGAATCAGCCCAAGAATAACATGAAGTTAGTACATCATGCACAAGGACGCTATATACGTTGCATACACGGGGAAGGGGAAAGCAGGTGGCTGAATAGGTAGAGAGGTGGTCTGTGGTTCTAATGAACCCAGGTTCGAATCCCAGCTAGGGCAGGGAACAGTTTCAGAATTTGAATTTCATAAAGTAGACTTTACCCACCTTCCAGAAGACCCACCGACATGTAAAATACACCAGCTAATACCACTACACCAGTCCTGAATGAAACAGCCCTTGTATGTATTCAATAAGGACTGTGGTGTTAGCACCGAAGTGGTGACATGTGGAAGTGTATGGCATGTAGGAGGACTACTGGACCTTGGGGGCAATCTGTGAAGCCTATGCCAAGAGTTGGGAACTTAATGTAAATAAATCATATATATATATATAGTATATATAGCCAGGCATCGAGTAACACAGACATTATGGACTGGTCGGGGACCGTGGAACTCAAACATGCTTTACTCAAACAATATGTCTGCATGTATAACGGTACATAAAAATTTGACGACTTTCCAAAATTCTCATGTTCGCCCTTTCTTACCAGCCTACCCCATATAAGTTACCCCCTGCATATACCGACCATCAGGTATAAGACTGAAACTATTGTAATTAAGAACATGAATGGTATTAAAATAGCACTAACAAAAACACAAGTTACTGTATGCTGGGTACCCATTTGTTGTTGACGCATAGCTCCACGGCACTCATCCCTTGGCCCCCACCCCGATGTTGCTGTTGTCATTGTTGACTTGTTGCTGTTCCTGCAGTTCCTTCTTCAACATCTAAGTCGAATCCTTCGATGGTACTTTCATTCACGCCATGCTTTTTCTCCAGTCCTACCTGTCTCTTTCCCTGCTCTAACTCCATTACTATCTCGTATTTCTGGGCATACGTGAACATGTGCTGCTTTCTGGGAGGTTGGGGCTGATCACTTAGCATGACTAAAAGTCAGTGTCCTCGGTTGACACTCAGACACACACACAAAAATTGCTGCATAGCGCAGGTAGAACGTGGTGAGACGTGAGAAAAGATTGAGTATACGGGTATGTGCCCAGGACAGGTACCCGAATGTCGGCCAATCATGGAGAATCTGGCAGGTGACGTTACTGGGCATGGCTTTCAGACTGCGTCGCCAGGTCAGCTGACACTTCCAGCGTAAGCTCGAGAATATGGTCTACAATATGCACTGCAATTTGGAAATTTCTCATATTAGAAACCATTGAATCAATGGAAATAGATATACATGGTCGACACCTCACCCAGTCTTTGTCATTTACGGTACTTTTCCATTATTGACTATCATTTTAAGAATGGTTTTTGCCCAAAGTAAGATAATAGAACTGTGAATGTAGTGTAACAGATTGCCCTACATTTGTATAATTGCGAGATTAGCAGCCTTACTGCACACGTCTACTTGCTGGCCTTCATAAGTCTTGACGGATCGTAAAATCTGCTCCCTCTTCTTAAGAATGTTTCCAACTGTTGATTCACCGAAGCCAAGTTCACGTCCAATGTTTGAGTTCGATTTACCTGCTTATTCAATTCAATAACCTTCATTTTTAGCTCCAAAGTGATCCTCTTATTCTTGGAATGAAGCTGTGGGACCGTGACGTAAAAGGTGAGCAAGAGCAGGTCTTGTACAATGCTAAGAACACCACAAAATGCGAGTGTGGTGAAGGCAGACACAGAGCGAGAGTCTTGAGACTTGAGAGATGCTGTGAAGGAGGGAAAGAGGGGGGGGGGAACCTATCAGTCATCTGGTGGTCACTTCGGAAACTACCATTATGAGCAGGAACACTGTTTTTCTGTTGCATTCACACGATGGAATCACATTTGAGGAACATATTTTGCATATATATTTTTTCCTGAGTCGAATTCACATATTATGTGTTTTGCCAAGTGAGAACCCACACATTGCAAGACCCCATTGTAATACAGTCCACGTGGTTCTTGACTTCTATATTTTTAAGACAATGCTTTTATGTGAACACTTTCAAATGACCTTGAACTACTGAATTCCCTTAAACCAATGCTTCCTGCTGCTATATTTTTTTAAAAGAAAAAATCGTCTGTTCTCATTACAATTATGTAAATGTACATAAATATTTTACATTCTGTTATATCGTATAAATATACAGTATTCGAAATTTTCCCACTGCTACATATTATTGTCAGCATTCCATCTATTATTTGTCTGAATTGAAGCGTTTTGAGGTAAACGATGGAAATGTGCATGGGAATTTGATAAATATTATATAATCTTTGTAGAAAATAATTAGTGACATTGTACAGATTTAATATAATGTATGGGACCGGTTTTAGGGTAAAGTTATTTACATAGTGCAGTATAAAGCAGCAATTGTTCGATGAAATAAAAATGTAACTGTGAACAGTTAGTAGTTTACTGGGTGTGTAACTTGTTAAATGATTCAAAGGAGTAAGAAAATTCTTTCGTCGCAAAGGAATTTTGTGCATTGACAGTGAACACATAACGTATATCACTCTGTCTATCTATCAATCTATTGCCAGACGCCTAAATCCCGTAAGGGATGGCCACAAACAAATCACCTCCATGTCGCCCTGTCCCCCACGATTTCGTTGCCTTGCTCCCAGCTCACACACCGTTCTCTCATATATACCTCTCCACTCCATTCCTCCATCTCTTCCTTGGCCTCCCCCTCCCTCTCCCCCCCTCCACCTCACTCACATACACTCTCCTCATCAGTCTCTCACTCTCCATCCCCTTCATATGGCCAAACCACCTTTATGTATTTCTACTAACCCATCCTATCACATCCATATCGACACCACAACGCTCCTTCACTTCCTCATTTGTCAGTCTGTCTCTCCAGTTGACTCCATATGCTCCTCTCAAATAACTCATTTCCACTGTACTCACTCTTGACTTGTGTCCCTCCAACAAGGTCCAAGTTTTACTTCCATAAGTTGGAGCTGGTATCACAATGCTGCCATGCAGTAACTTTTTCACTTCTATGCTCACTTCCCTGTTTCTTATCACTGCTTTCAAGGAACCAGCAGCCTTTCTTCCTTGTTGTACCCTTTCAAGCACTTCATCCTCTAAACTTCCATCCATACTCATCACACTACCCAGGTACTTAAACGTACTCACATTTTCCATTTCCTCCTCACCCAACCTTACTGTACATTCACTGACTTCATTTCTCTCGAAGACCATAACTTTACTCCTCCCTACATTCATCTTAAGATTCCGTTTCTTACACATTCTTCCAAACTCATCCCCCAAGCCTTGCAGCTCCCCTTCGTCTTCACTTAACAACACAGTATCATCTGCAAACAACAGTACAGAGAATTTCCAAACACTGTCCTCATTAGAGCCACTCCAACATCCACTACTCTGCCTAGAATCTCTTTTATAGCCCCATCCATATACAGATTGAACAACCATGGGTACATGACGCATCCCTGTTTTAATCCAACCTTCAAATAGAAGAATTCACTCAGTTCACTAACCACACACTTCAGCCTTAGCACCCTCATACTTCACGTCATTCAGCAACTTCTCATCTACTCCATATTTTCTTAATACTTTCCACAATCCTTGTCTATCCACCCTGTCTTATGCTATCTCCACATCCATGAAGACCACATACAACTTCTTTCTCTTATCTACAAACTTTTCCACTAAAAATCTAAGAATAAATTTTTGATGTACACAACCTCGTCCCTTTCTAAAGCCTCCCTGTTCTTCTCCCACTAATTCCTCTGTTATTCCCCTAACTCTGTCTATATATAAGTATCCTACCATATACTTTTCCTACTACACTGAGAATACAAGTACCCCTATGATTACCATACTTCTTTCCCCCCTTTTCCTTTGTACCAAGGAGTAATTATACACGACTTTCAATCCTCCAGGACTCTACTTTCCTCCCAGGCCAATCTGCACATCTTCCACATCCATTCTACTATTATCTCTCCCCCATGCTTCAGCATTTCGCCACACAGTCCATGAATTCCTGGGGCTTTCCCTATTTTGACTTTCTTCATTGCTTCCACAACTTCCATCCTGCTGATTTCTTCCTTCCTTCTCACATCCTTCCGTCTCCTAGCCATTCCCCAGCCACTTCTACTCGCATTACTTTCATTCTGCATGTTTAACAATTCCTTAAGGTGTTCTCTCCATCTGCTAATTTTTTCTCCCTTCTCCACTAGTAATCTACCATTTTTATTTTTCACTCCCGCTAACTTTTTTGACACCCTGTCTAACTCTCTTTACCTCTTCCCAGAACATTTTCTTACATATCACTCATGTAGTTCAAAAGGGAAATTGTGAAATGAATTACACTCCATTATCATTTTCCATTTTATGTAAATAATTGCAGACTAAAGATTTCTCCGTGGTCAGGTAAATATGAAGTGATTTTATATAAGTTTCTCTATTTTCCAGTAATATTTCAATCAGTGTAGATTACTGAGGTCGATTCCTGCAGCCTCTAGCCATTCACAAAAGTTGCTAAATTACATGTGCTACAAAGCAATTCAAAGATAATAAAAATAATCAGTAACTATACTAAATTTTGGCCGATGCCTGATTAATACTTGTATTATGTATATATATTTGTAAACAGAACGATGCATCCTGTGTGTTACAGACATGCGACTGAAGTAGGACTGGTACAGACATGTCTTATATGATGTTCCTCATCCTCAGTATGACATTAAATTGATCCTGGAATATGAAGGATGAAAAACAGAGCTCACAGGTTACTCGGTGCACTACCTTAAACAAAGGAGGCAGGTGGATATGAATGATATGAATCTATCTGTCTTTATCTGTCTATCTATCCATCTATATTTATCTATTAATCTATCTACATATATATATATATATATATATATATATATATATATATATATTTATATATATATATATAATATATATATATATATATATATATATATATATATATATATATATATATATATATATATGGCTAATATTTGTTACCATTGATCAGTAATGGTATCTGGTGGGATTATTGTCTTACTTATGAAACTATTAAGTTGCCAGTGTTTACCAAATTGAATATGTTAGGTGTTGAATGAACAGTGGGCTACAAATTTTTTAGATTTTCGGGAGTACCATGATCCTCAAGTGGAGAAAATTTTAGCTTTATCATAAATTCAGTAGTGGGAAAACCACGACGCCAGGGCTATTCAACTAGCGGCCCGCGGACCAAATCCGGCCCTTGAGTCGTTTTTGTTTGTTTTGTTTGACTCAGATGAATGAAAATAAACAAAATAACCAGCAAACAACAGAAAGTTTTGCATTTTTCTTTTTCATGTATTTAGCGGAAAATGTAAACGCAAATAATACATGATTTCCTTTCTCTCCTTCTATGTATGAGTGCTTAGACAGAGAGAGAAAAGAAAAAACAGAGGTAAAATAATGTACGGTCCTTTTGTTAATCTCAGTTTCATAATTCAGCCCTACTCTTATAGTAGATGAATAGCCCTGCAGTATGTCAATACGGCCGGTGTTGTTGAGCCGTATTCTCATCCATCTTCCTTAGTGATTTAACTAGCATATTTCAGCTTAATATTTTCCTACATGTGATCCTTATTTTCTTAATATACTCACTGTTGGATGAGAAACATTCAGCTTTACAAAAATTTATGAATCTGCAATGTGGAAAATAAATCAAATAAGAAAAAGTGTTACGAAGCCTCCTAGGGCAACGAAAATAGTCCTTATTCTCCTTTGGAGATGCGAAGAAATCTAGTCAATGAGAATGTCCCTCACTATATTAGGTTGTTGTGATTCGTGATGAAAGGGATCTGCTAACACCATTATGGAGCAGCAAGCTGTGTCGAGCCTACCTCTTCCTGCTCCTCGGTCCACAACATCTGCTGTCTTTCGCTGACCAACACCTCAAGGCCTGGGATTACTATGGCAAGTAAGTGGACCTAACTTTATTAAATTATACAGTAGCTCTGATTAACATTTTGAGCCAAACTAATATATAATCTCGTGGTTTTGGTATTTGTACTGTATTGGGCTGCTGTAATTTGACTGTAAAGGTGTAAATCAACATCATTTTTGTACTAAATTATTCATCTACATATAGCTTAATAAATTTAGAACACATGTTTTAGGGAATGTACACGGCTGTATTTGATAGAATAAGAGAAAAAAAACTGCTAATTAATGCTGTTAATAATCCTGCAGTTAAAAAAAAAAATTATTAACATTGGTTCAGTCACCCGCAAGGGAAGACAAAATACACACAAGAGCCTCACACTGTCATCAAAGCGAAGCTGGGAACGATCATCATTTTCATGTGAGTGACATATTAATGAGACATCTCCTGTTTACAAAGGTTCCTGCCGAGAGATTCGTTGGATTTATATCATTCCTTATTTCTAGCTATACTGTATTTATGTACATTTCGGCTTTCTATTAATAAAATGTTGAGGCACCTGATTAGGGACTTTCCAGAGGAGACTTGGGGCAAATTACCTCCATATGGAATTTAGAGACTTGATGGTTTCTTATGTCACTGGCCGTGTACTGAAAACTGAAGTATCATATCTCCCAGTACTTAGAAGCCCAACACAGCATTAACACTTTTTGTGTAATCACATAGCCGTTTTAAATTAGCATTAATAGCTTTGTCGATTCATTGAACAGGTAAAGATTAAGCCAGTGATTGCAGGAGACCTTTCACTGTGTCTAAAATCAGAGTGTCGGTAGACACTCTGTACAGAGACAGCGTTAACATGCCATTATACTTGTTAAGGCTTAGGCCTCAACAAATATAATACTTCGCAACTATCAAACACAGAGGTATTCTTTTTTTTTTTTTTTTTTTTGTCAGATAGCCATAATCCTCATGATTATCTATACCTAAAGCATCCACATTTCTCCACTTACAAATTTCTGCACATTCTTGTTGCTTCTCGTTGGACCACTCTAGCTCTGAAACTGGCAACCCGATCACCTTGGTTTTTCGTAGTGTAGTTTCATTTTCCACTAGGTTGAAATCACAGTAGTTATTGCCCTGAAAGAATCGAAGATAATAGGTAAGGAATAGGGCCAATTTTTACAGTTTTGGTCAGATACAGATAAAACTTGGTAGAAGGGTAAAAGTGAGGAAGGAGTTAAGTGTTGCAGTTGCTGTTGGTTGAAATTTAACCCGTCACGTCCCGAGGTTTTCCGCACCTCCGACATCCCCCAGTCCCGAGGTATTTTCGAATTTTTTTTTTTTTGGCTAAAACCTTCGCTTTTGGTGAGAAACATCGAAAATTCATAGAGAAATTGCTCACCTGAGGTTTAAAGTGCCCAATCCAGGTAGGAGTTCCTCCTTACCTGAGTGGGTTTTCTAACATGCTGGCACCAAAGAAAACGAGTTCTATGGGAGGGTAACTATTTTATCCACTCATAAATGGTATTTATTTATTTACTTGGTACAAATGTATATGTAGTATGACAGTATATTGGTTTTCAAGCAGTAATAAAGGCATTATAAGCATTGTTTCACTCACTAACTAATCACCATACCTGACCTATTTTTGCCACACTACCTGATCATTATTTCTGGCTGTTTCTTCTTCTAATGCTATGTAAACATTGTCCTCCACATTGTCATCGATTGGGGAATCACTCTGGCCCTGAATAACTTTACTAGCCAGGTCACTGGTAACAGGTCCTTTGCCAAGACAATGGCGTGAGGGGGGGAGGGGGGAGGTTATGCAGTGTAAGGCATTGTCCCTGCTTGGTATCTTGTACAGGAATAGAGGAAGGTGTCCCGTGTATACATACGAAAAATCACGTGCGAAAATTGAAAATTGTGCAAATTAGCGACCTTGCAATTGCACGACGTACTGGTACGTCGCCGGGACTGGCAAATGCAAATCGTTGCAACGTACCCATACGTCGTCGGGACGGGGCGGGTTAAGGTCACAAGACAGTGTCAGACTCTCGGTCCTTCAATCAAAACGTTGTCATTCAGTTTGTATTAAACTTAATGGAATGGCCTAGGGTCAGTATGACAAAGGTCATGTTCACATACCAAGGTCAACATCAACACTTCTGATATTTGAACAAAGCTTTTCTGGTGGGATTCAGGTTAACCCTTTCAGTGCCAGGTCCATACCTGGTACGGACAACCTAACACTGCCAGCCATGTCAGGTCTGTACCTGGTACGGACAACCTAACACTGCCAGCCATGCCAGGTTTGTACCTGGTACAGACAACCTAACACTGCCAGCCATGCCAGGTCTGTACCTGGTACGGACAACCTAACACTGCCAGCCATGCCAGGTCTGTACCTGGTACGGACAACCTAACACTGCCAGCCATGCCAGGTCTGTACCTGGTACAGACAACCTAACACTGCCAGCCATGCCAGGTCTGTACCTGGTACGGACAACCTAACACTGCCAGCCATGCCAGGTCTGTACCTGGTACGGACAACCAAACACTGCCAGCCATGCCAGGTCCGTATGTGGTACAGACTCGATTTTGGGAACATTTACGCGAAATGTATGCAGTTCGCCTTAATTGCTTCACAGAAAACGGGAGCAGACACCTTTTTCCACTCTGTCTATGAGCAGGAAGGGGGTAGGTGGCGGTTGGGGAGGGGTGGCCTGGCTGTTTGGCGTGTCATTCTGTGAGTGAATTTGGGCTGTGCTTTCCTCAGTGCTTCACAAACTACCACACAGTGGAGGAGTACTGAAAAAGTGTGTGTGTGTGTGTGTGTGTGTGTGTAATAATGTAAATAATGTATGTAATGAACATAATATACATAAATGTAAGTAAATAGAAGAAAGTCATGATATCAAGTAAAGTAAGGTTTGTAACGTAAGCAATGAGTGATTTAGCGTAAATAATGTGACTCTGTACAAAAACTACTGTATACAGTGCCTTACTGACTGTTTATGGTGCCGTAGAGCTATATAATATACGAAGGAAATGACTGTGAAAATAGGTCAAATTAGCACGAACTCCAAACTTCACATCGTAAAAGTTCCTACCGTGGCTACTTTACGTCAACCAAGTGTCACTTGCAAACATCATTTAGTTCATGTATCTACCCAGTCCATACCAAAATGGACTACTATCCACATCAGTCGCTGACGGTTCCTGAAATTATAGTCGCGGCGCACGTCTCTGAGGTTGACGTTATCGTACCCTGGCAACCTACCACTGAAAAGTGCGTCCAATTTCGTGTCATATTATACATGAATCAGATTATTATGCACAAATTTATTATCCACGAATATTATTATACACGAACATATTATATACGAATCACATGCTTCTCATATTATACACGAAATCAGACGCACTTCTGAATGGTTGGTTGCCCGGGCACGGTAATAACAACCTCAGAGTCGCTCTCCGCAACTATAGTCATCTGACACAATTGGGCCGCGCCTGGGCCCATGAAGTCTAGGGGAACGACGCGCCCATGTTCGCTGGGAGCCTCGGAACAAGGAACACCTGTTTTCAGCCTGAAAACAGCCCAGCTGAACACTTTTATTATCACTAAGCTCATTTTTTTTTATACATTCCAGGTCCCCTCAGGCAAAAAAAACGTTGAAAGTCGCTGGCATAGAGGGGCACTCAGCCTCCTAGACCCTTGACACGAGAGGGTAAACGGCCGGCGAAGGGTCTGGCATGGAACGGGTTAAGCAAGGATGAAATATTTGCAATTTGAGATTAATGGGCCAAAGGTCAAGGTTACATAGCTAAGCCAAAACCTTCAATCTTGGACCGATTGCCAGGCGTGGATGCTGCACTCTCCCTGTGCTCCTTGTTTTCCTTTTTTTTTTTTTTTTTTTTTTTTTTTAGTTCATCAAAGGATTTTCGAACTGTAGAGGGTTAATCAGAGCATTCATTAACCCTTTAACCGCGGGTATTGTTTTGGTCTGACTGTCCTCTCCCGCGGGGGTTTCAGCCAAATGTAAACAAACCTTTAAACCTTAATAACTCTGCACAGAATAAAGCTAGAGAAAAAAATAAGATACCATTAGAAAGTACTAACCTTCAGCTTTCCATTGATGTAGGTTTCATGACTTTGTTGACTTTCACAGGACGGGCAGTGCCGTTAGAAGTGAGGGGTGTAAAATCACTATTTTTCGCTCACACATCATTACCTTCGCTCATACACCATTACCAAATGCCAACCTCATTCTGATAATAATACTATAAACATATATGAACACTGCACATACGATAAACACCCACTCTGTGTTCACTGAGGCAGGTAAAAGGCACTGTAATTACCTGCACTTCACTGCCACATCAGCGGTGTTGTAATCACTATTTTTCGCTCACACACCATTACCAAATGCCAACCTCATTCTGATAATAATACTATAAACATATATGAACACTGCACATACGATAAACACCCACTCTGTGTTCACTGAGGCAGGTAAAAGGCACTGTAATTGCCTGCACTTCACTGCCACATCAGCGGTGTTGTAATCACTATTTTTCGCTCACACACCATTACCAAATGCCAATCACATTCTGATAATAATACTATAAACATATATGAACACTGCACATACGATAAACACCCACTCTGTGTTCACTGAGACAGGTAAAAGGCACTGTAATTGCCTGCACTTCACTGCCACATCAACATGTGTTGTCACTCACACAGCTGGACAGATACTGATGCGCGCTTGGTCAGGGGTGGGGTGGGGGGCCCAGGGGGTGGGAGGTGGGGCCCCAGGGGGGGGAAGAGGGAGGTGGGGGGTCAGCTGGAGTGAAAGAACTTAATAGCTACTCTCCCTTGAAACAATTGGCGCACGGAAAAAACGCGGGGTATTCAAAATATTCACAAACATTCGAGAATGACACCCGCGGTTTGGTCCAGTTTTTGCAACGTCATTCTGGAATGACACCCGCGGTTAAAGGGTTAATCACTTCATTACTACGACTTACTGAAGATGGCAAACTTACATAAACCTTAGGATTTTTCTTACAGAAGCTAAGTTATAAGAATAAAGTTGATAAAATGTATGAAGATGTAGGGGATGGCGTTGTCAAAAGCCATCGGAATAAGACTGAGGCAGTAAAACGATATGTAACCCAATTCCTGGATTTACTTTTACTCCTGTACGTGCCATTATGATGCAGCATCAGTGAACCCAAAAATGTCGTGACAAAGGTATAACTATTAATCAACAACTTAGTATACAAAAACATGCCATAAAATTGGATGGGATTAAAAGTTTTACTTTCTCGATCTTGTTCCGATTGGTAATAACACATTGCCCTCCTTATATCGTCATACATTTTATCAAACATTTATGTTCTTGTATTAACATTGAGAACATCTTGATAAGATAAAGGTGGTCTGTATTTTCATTAGCTTTGTTTATTCTGTATTACTGTACTTCATTTCGTTTTACACACCACATTTCATTACTAGGACAGTACAAGAAAAGGAGCAACATATCACAGTTGCATCCCTGCCACTGAGTAACAACGGAAAAGAAAGGACGACTAAAGACTTGAAAAAATCAAAGTTAAAAACTAGATAGGCGTACTGTGGAAGATTCGTGCATTCTTTACTGATTCGATCTTATTCCGATGGTTTAAGGCATACCCCCTTCACGTTAGGAAATATTTTTGTGCATGAATTAATATTCGGAACATCTTAATAAGATACATGTAGTCTGTATTTCGCATTAGGTGTGTTTATTTTTTTTTTATACTTCATTTTATTTAACAACACGCTTCATTACCAGGAGAGACAGAACAGATCACGAGTGCTTCCTCACAATTGAGAAACGGGGGAAGAAGTATAGGAAATTATTGGAACCTGATGGAATCTAAGCTAAAACCTCGACAGACGTTCGATGGAAGATTCTTGCAATACCCGAGCCCATCCAAATAATCATTCTCTACTATGTACTGTGCTTAGGTAGGCATTTCCGCAACCACATATTCAATCAATCAATCAATCAATCAATCAATCATTACCTGTGGCACCCCACGGGATGCATAGGGCCTCGATGAACTCTCTCCACCAATATTTGTCTCTTGCCATCTCCTTCAGGTTCCACCAACACTCCTCCCCTGCTTCTCTTTTCATTGTCCTCAATCAAGTTTCCCTCGGCCTACCTCTACCTCTTCTTCCTCTAGCAGTCCACTCTGGGACATCCTGTATTAAACTGCCTTCTTTTCTGTATATGTGCCCCATCCACTTCCAGCGAGACAGTCTCACATAATCATTAACTGGTTCCACTCTCATAATATCCCTTACTTTTGCATTTGTAACTCTGTCTTGCCACTTTACCCCAAGAATCCTACTCAGTATTTTATTGTCAAATCCTAATACTTTCTGATCTGTTGCAATTGTACTGTACCATGACTCATGCCCATAAATTAAAATTGCTTTAACCATAGACTTGTAAATTTTCACTTCAGTATGTACCGAAAGCATATTATTATTCCAAATAGATTTCAGCATTCCAACACCTCACCAAGCCTGTCTAATCCTCTCCTCAGTTTCATTGTTTAATGATCCATTAGATGATGCAATCGTTCCCAGATATTTAAAGGTTTCTACATTCTTCACCACATTATTTCCAATTACACAATCGATTTGGTTCTCCATGTTCATATTAATAATTTTCATACTTTCCACAATTTATTACCAATCCATCTTTTTCTCCTTCGTTCACCAGACAATCAAGCACCCTCTGCATCTCGTAAATACTTCCGTAAATCAGTACAATATCATCAGCATAGTCCAAATCCATCAGCTTCTTATTTTCTTTCCAGTTAATTCCTGCACCTGTTCTTACAACCTTTCTCATAACATAATCCATAACCAAAATAAACAGCAATGGCGAAAGAACTCCTCCTTGAATCACTCCTGACCTAAAATCAAATGGATCACTCAAAGAACCACCCACCATTACCTTACAAAAAGTACCTTCATGCAGGCTTGTAATAATATTTACAAACTTTTCTGGTATACCATAGAATCTCATAATTTTCAACATAGCTCCACGTAAAACACTATCAAACGCCTTTTCAAAATCCACAAAACACATACTAAGTGGCATTTTCATCTCATTAGCTTGTTGCATTAGATGCCCTACAACAAAAATCTGATCATTACAACCTCGACCCTTTCTAAATCCCGCTTGTTCTTCTCTTAAAATTTTATCAATGACTGGCTCTATTCTCTTCAACAAGATTTTGGAAAAGACTTTTGCGACTACAGGTGTCAAAAGTTATTCCCCTCCAATTGCCACACACACTTAAATCTCCCTTATTTGGTATTTTTATAATCACTCCATTTATCCACTCTTCTGGAATTCCACCATTATCCCAAGCCACATTAAAAAGTTTAAAAAATGCATTCATCAACTCATCATTTTCCACCTGAAGCATTTCAGGAAATATTCCATCCTCTCCTGGGGTCTTAAAATTCTTTATCTCCTTTATAGATTTTGCTACCTCTTCCAAGGTTATATCCCCTGTTTCTCTCTGCAAATCTCTCTCAGCTGGCAAAATGTCCTCTTCAGCTGGGATTGGTCTATTTAGAACAGATTCAAAATGCTCTTTCCACCTTCCTTTTTTATCCAAATCTTTAGTCATCAAATTACCATTTCTATCTCGTACAGGTATTTCCTTCCTTCTTTTTTCAGTCCCAGTTAACTCCTTTATGGCCTGATACGCTGCTCTTGTGCTCTGACCGTCATTTAACACATATTAACATTCATAAAAGACCCACTGAACTGGGTAATCGAATATGATGTAACGAGAGTGCATGCCCAAACTATCATCCTGCAGCCTTGGTGTATCAAGAAGCAACGTGACGATCCGGCAACGCATCATGCATGGGATTGTTTTATAAGGTCCATGTATCGGTAGCCCGGAAATTATGAGTAAGGAATACTAGCATATCAATAAAACTGAATTGGAGGTAAAGTTTCTTTGAAAATATGTTAAACAACAATTGAATGATAATAACGCTTCCATGCAAGTTTCGCGAAAAGCTTAATTACCTATTGTTTTCCAAATACTGCCTAAGAATGAGCAAGCCAAGAGCTGTGCAAAGAAAATATTGTAATTTATGGAGGTCAGGTAGAAAAGAAAACTTTATCTGAATCTGATATGAACAAACGCGAATACAGAGCAAGGGCAAGTTAGGAATTATACAGAAGAGTTTTTATATGAGTAAATACTGGCAGGAGTAATTTATTCACATTACTAAAGTAAAATCCAGTTAGAAAGACGATTATTCATCTAGTATTCAGAGACATATAAGTGGTGATAGCTGAGAGTGTCAAGAAATCGTCGTAACAGAAGCCAGTTCGATCCTAGGATGAGGCAAGGAAGTGTGATAAAATTCATTTTCCTAAAATCGATTTACTGATCTTCCACATATTCCACCGACATGTAAAGAGATTCCCACAACTACCAGTGCATTATTACTGAATTACAGTAGACTGCCCGTTTTATATATATATATATATATATATATATATATATATATATATATATATATATATATATATATATATATATATATATATATATATATATATAATCTCGCATCTCATCTCATCAGCCGTTTGAGTGTTCACTGCAGGATCGGCCTATCCCGCCGGAAGTGGGGACGGTACAGCCTACAGTATGTATCTCTACCAAGTGGCTTAGGCTGTCTGGTAGAGATTGTATGGTGGGTGAGAAGTGCTTGTAAGTGTGACTGTAGTGTTGGAGTGGCTTTGGATGTGTGTGTAGTCTGTGAACCATATGTAATTAGCCCGCACAAGCTGACTGGGTACAAGCTTACTACATATACACGAGACTGGTTTAACCACAGCACCCCTTATGTCCGCCAAAGCAGTACATGGCTGGAAGGACGCTCCCAAACTTTATCATCGTGGCGCGGCGTGAACCGTCGTCCTTTCATGTACGAAAACGCACACTCTACCATTGTACCACGGAGGCTCCACATATATATATATATATATATATATATATATATATATATATATATATATATATATATATATATATACAGTATATATATATATATATATATATATATATATATATATATATATATATATATATATATATATATATATATATATATATATATATATATATATATATATATATATATATATATATATATATATATATATATATATATATATATATATATATATATATATATATATATATATATATATATATATATATATATATATATATATATATATATATATATATATATATATATATATATAAATTTCCTCAATGCAAGGAACAAAGAACCAAAGGCCAGGGGCCCCGCAAATTGCTCCCTCCATGAAAAAACAAAAATAAAATAAAAGACAGCCAAAATGAAGATCCATTCATTTCGAGATACCTGAACAGTGCATGTTAAAATGGTGACATGTGAAGGTACTTCGCATGTAGGAAGACTGCTGAGTCATAGTGAATGAACTGTTAAGCCAAGGCCCAGAGCCAGACGCTTTTTTTTTTTTTTTTTTTTCATTTATTGATAAGGTATGTTCTTTAAAATATCTGAGCTAATTTAACCTCACTCATTGACGTCCATATTCAGCCACAGTGTCCATGTGTTTTCCAGATCATATACGGTGAATATGAACCAGAAGAAAAAGATATGCTTTTTTTTTTTTCAACTTCTGACGTAAATTTTCTTATTTTCTGCGATCTGGTCACTATCGAATGACCCCGTCTTTACACGAGAATAAGGGTATGGATAATGATGATGATAATTTCTTTGGTGTTATAAGAAAAAAACGTGTAGGAAGACAACTGGAACAATTTCATCCCTATACCAACACTCAGGTTTTTCCAAAGAATGTTCCTACCTCATAAAAAAAATAAGAAAAGAGGGGGTGAGTTGGGGAAAGCAGCAACAAACGACAGAGGAAAAAAACATATTTACGTACTCTAGACGATTTCAACAACGCTGGGTAGTAGTTTTCCCTTTCCAGAATGCTCATTGTTATTTGCAAGTATAAACTAATAGGATGTGTTGATTTGGGGAGTTCACACTAATTTTTGAGAATTTCCTTGGTGAGGGATACTAAAATACGAATATATGACTTGCTCTAGGAGCAAAAAAAAAAAAATAAATAAATAAATGTAAGACCACACTATCTTGATGAATAATGACTCATTTAAAAGAGGTATCACTTCCCAGATTCAAGCATAGTAATGCATATTTTGGCTTATATTTAATTAAAAACCAACGGTAGCTCAATGATTCATTCTTTCATTAAACAACATTCATTATTCAGAGGAAAAAACATTATCAACAAAAACATTAAAGACTCTTTTTTTTTATTTTTGGTTTATTGTGCCAGTTTCATTCCAGTCCTGCATTGATTCATATCAGGACATCAACTGCCTGCTTGCTTCTTGGCCTAAAGTGAAGCCTTCTGAATTCACAGAACTAAATACTTTGTTTGCTACTTCTGTGACTTGCTTGGCACATCGTTCTTTGTCTTGAGCATGACATGACCACCGAGGTGCTTGCATTGACCCAGTGATGAACTTCATTTGTTGTAAGCCCAAAGGTTAAAGGTGGTTTATAAACTCCATCACACTAGTCAGTCATCTAAGAGCGAGGACACCTCTGATTTGACAGAAGAGTCTACCTGGAGTAGACAGAAATATCCCAAAGTTAATGTCGTCATCTCCACTCCCTCTCGATTCAATATCCCTTTGGACACTCTGTCGCCTCTCCTCACTATCATCAAAGCAAATCAGTGCTTGAATTATCATGTCACTAAAAGCACTAAAGACAAACCATGTTGAACGCTGTATAGTAAGAATGACAATATACGCCACAGCCTTTTTCTGGTGCTTTAGCTGCTGAAGTTGAAATAATGTGGCAAAGGCATGATTCAAAGAGTGTTTCATTTTAATGTTTAACCAGCAAGGATAGTAAACGCCCACAGTGCACTCGACTATCACTCACAGATTATTCAGATGTTTTCCTTTGAGGCCCTATTTTCATACCCATATCAGGCAAAGTCTGTTGGTGTTGTCAACCATATTGAGTGATTTACAGGGTTATTCTCAGGAAAAGCCGGGTCTGCTGGTAGCTTGCTTTTATTGCCTGTGTAATATTGTAACCAAAGGCTTGATAAGTGGAGAGATACTGTACTTAAATATTTTATTGCTTAGGTGGATAGGTCATCTCGTGTGTATCTTTTATGAAAGATTAACTTCTTGCTCTGTGGCCGAGTCAAGCATCTTCCCTATAGTGCCAATCCATTTGTTTAACAGGGTTTTGCCATCCAGTGTTGTTATCAAGTGTCACTGAGGTAACTCAATGGTATGGAGGGCACAAACCAGCCAATTCTGCCTACGATCACAGTATCTCCTATACCCAGTGCTTAGTTCCCCTCCCGCCCAGTGCTGACATTTGTGGAACCACAACACATGGATTGAGGACTCTTGTCAATGCCTCATTCTTTCATGAATTCTACGAGATTGCAATGGCTTCAGCAGTTTCCCTGTCTTCGACGGTTTCTCAGGTGTACAGCGGACTGGATACTGTCCGCCTGACTGACTGCACACAATATAAGGCTCCTCTTTGTCCATCACTGGAAACTGCCTATCTGATTCCTTTGCCTTGAGCATCACCTTCGTTGTGTCTTGGCAGCCATCTAAAAAGATACGGTCAAACAGTCCTTCCTTGCAACAGTCATCAAATTTCCTGTTTAGGGTCATCATAAGTTTTTCCTATGCCCTGTTTACATTGTTGTGGTCAGCGATAAGCCTCTTATCCTCATTAATGATCTACCATACGTCCTTCGACTAGCTGTAGCAATTGCAACTTTAGGACGAAGACGAAAGCCATTCCTGATACTCTGCAGCTCAACTCAAAGTATTTCTTTCTAAGGTGTTGTACTCTATTATTATACTGATGGATGTGCTTTGGGTTTCAGACAAAGGCTCATATGGAATAACATGCACATCATGGTCTTTTTCATCTCCAGGAAACTCCAGTGTGTCAGATGATATCAAGGATTGTTGCTCATTTATATCAGCTTTCCGTTTACCTTTTTCTTCTTGACTTACCTGTAATGTTCAGGATGATCTATAAGCCTCATCTGATGAAGTCTAATGATGGCAGTTTTGTCTATTTAACCTTTAATTAAAGCAACTTCTTTCAAAGGAATCCTTCTGTCTTTAGGGCACTGACAGTTGATGTGAGCTTCCTATTTGCAATCATGAGGGAAACTGTTGTTAGGGCAGGCAACTACTTCACATTTGCAAATAAGATTGTCGAAGAACTAGTCAAGGTTTGCAATAAGTATCATTGACTTCCAGTTTTCTTCAGACAAAACATATGTTTCTTTCATGCCCCCAGCCCCCTTGTATCTTGTTGAGCATGATGAACCGTGAATTAATAGGAGGAGGTTGGAGCAAATCATTTGCTCTTTTTCCATGTCCATTTTTCAATCACAGCTGGATAAATGTCGATTGTAAGATTGGCTGCTGGGTAGTTTTTCACATACTCTTTGCCCTGTTCTCCACATTCAAAGTCCATAGTGTAGAACATCACGTATAATTGGAAGTTTAAGTGGCAGAAGCCAGCTGCTATTTCCCAACAGATTGCCCATATCTGTAAAGGTTGACTCTCTACTTTTTTTTTGGGGTGGGGGGGAATGCTAAACACCGAGTCCTATAATGGGGAAATCAGTATTAACTGATGATCTAAACTTTGGTAGTAGTAAGACAGCCTGCGTATCAATATTCTTTCCTATGAGCTGTTATTAACTAGTGTCAAGGTGTGTTTGAATAGAGATTTGTTAATGACTGTGTTAGCAAGTCGGTACACAGTCATATTTAGTACTTTTCTGAAGATTTTCTAACCCGTCAAACATACCAAAGAATGTTCACGCACTGTATGGAATGCTTTTTAACATCTTAAAGTTCTCAAATGTGTGATTTTAAAAGAGACAGATTTGTATGATTTTATATTTCTAAGAAGTATTTGCCCATCAAAAGTTCAACAAATACAAACAACAACAACAACAACAACAACAACAACAACAACAACTAACCAAGGAAAACTAAATCAGATTGAAATATCAAAACTAGTTTTGAACATTAGTATGTCAAAGAGCAAGTTTTTAACACCCAATAACTTTCATATCAACAGGGTAAAAAAAACTGGCACACCAAATAACCTCATCTAACCTAATCTTCCCGAATCTAACCTAACCTTGAAAGGGTGAATACAGCAAGGCATGACCCATCTTGGACCACTGCGAAAAAAGAAAATTGCCCATATCCACTGGTTAGAATATCTACATGAAACGTAGAAAAAGAAGGAGGGAGGAAGGTGGATAGAAATACACAGTTTTCATTTCGACCGTATGGCTGACTACTATCCGTCTTGTGCCCCCAGGTATATCATTGTTGGACTCAGTGTTGCAGACCTGAAGGCTCTTTCTAACACGACGAAGGGAAGGAAAACACAGCACATAGTCGGTCTTGTCAAGGTACTGTGCTATGTGAGGTTAAACTCGGGTTCACAGTAATCTATCTATTGCCAGACGCGTTAATCCCGTAAGGGGTGGTCACAAAAAAATCGCCTCCATGTCGCCCTGTCCCTAGCCACTTCACTGCCCTGCTCCCAGCTTACACCGCTCTCTCTCATATACCTCTCCACTCCATCCCTCCATCTCATCTTTGGCCCTCACCTCCCTCTCCCCTCCTCTCCACCTCACTCACATACATTCTTCTCGTTAGTCTCTTACTCTCCATCCTCTCCATATGGGTAAACCACCTCAGTTTATTTCTTCTAACGCTTCCTATCAAATCCACATCCACACCACAACGATCCTTCACTTCCTCATTTGTCAGTCAATCTCTCCACGTGACTCCACATGCTCCTTTCAAATAACTCATTTCCACAGCTCCCACTCTTGACTTGTGTCCCTCCAACAAGGTCCAAGCTTCACTTCCATACGTTAGAGGTGGTATCACAATACTATCATGTAGTAACTTTTTCACTTCCATGCTCACTTCCCCGTTTCTTATCACTGCTTTCAAGGAACCAGTAACCTTACTTCCTTGTTGTACCCTTTCAACCACTTCATCCTCTAAACTTCCATCCTTACTCATCACACTACCCAAGTACTTAAACACACTCATATTTTCCATTTCCTCCTCATCCAGCCTCACTGTACATTCACTGACTTCACTTCTCTCGAAGACCATAACTTTACTCTTCCCTACATTCACCCTTAGATTCCATTTCTTACATACTCTCCCAAACTCATCCACCAAGCCTTGCAGCTCCCCTTTGTCTTCACTTAACGACACTGTATCATCTGCAAACAACAGTACAGGGAGTTTCCAAACACCGCCTTCTCTCAATGGGGCCGCTCCAACATCCACTGCCCTACCTTTTGTCTCATTTATAATCCCATCCATAAACAGATTGAGCAACCATGGAGACATAACACATCCCTGTTTCAATCCAACCTTCAAATAGAAAAATTCGCTCAGTTCACTATCCATACGCACTGCAGCCTTGGCACCCTCATACATACTCTTCACGGCATTCAACAACTTCCCATCTACTCCATATATTCTTAATACTTTCCACAATCCTTGTCTGTCCACCCTGTCATATTCTTTCTACAAATCCATGAAGGCCTCATTCAACTTCTTTTCCTTCTCTAGAAACTTTTCCACTAAAGATTCCCCTCCTAAAACCTCCTAGTTCTTCTCCAACCAATTCCTCTGTAATTTCCCTAACTCTGTCAATAAGTATCCTACCATATACTTTACCTATTACACTAAGAAGACAAATGCCCCTGTGATGACCACAAACTTCTTTTTCCCCTTTTTCTTTGTACAGGGGAATAATTATACCGGACTTTCAATCCTCGGGGACTCTACCTTCCCCCCATACCAATCTGCACATCTTCCCCATCCATTCTTCTACCATTTCTCCCCCATGCTTCTGCATTTTACCACACAGTCCATAAATTCGTGGGGTTTTTCCCATTTTAACTTCGTCATTGCTTCCACAACTTCGATCCTACTGATTTCTTCCTCTCATCCCACATCCCTCCGTCCCCCAGCCACTTATACTCGCATTACTCTCATGCTCTGTGTTCAACAGTTCGTTAGTGTTCTCTCCATCTACTCACCTTTTCTTCTTTCTTCACTAGTAATCTACCATTTTTATATTTCACTCCCTAACTTCTTTGGCACCCTGTCTAACTCTTTCCAGATTATGTTCTTACATTCCCTCCACTTTACACCCAAATTCCTTCAAAATCCCTCATCCACTCTCTTCTTACTCTCTCTTACTCTTTTTACCTCTCACTTCCTCTCTACATACAAGTCTCTCTTCCGTTTCTCAACTTCTTCGACTACCCTGTTTCTCATCTATTCACTATATGCATTCTTCTTTTGTGCCACAGCCGTTCCCACCTCTTCATTCCTTCATGCTTTCCCTCCACCCCCTTTCGTCTTCTCTTCACCCCACACAGCACCTCATATGCTGCACAGATTTCCTCTGTGAATATCTTGCACACACCTTCCACGTTCCCTATCTGATCCAGTCCATATTTACCCAATCACTCCTCCATTTCCCTCTTATATTCTGCCCTTTTGCCATCCTCTTGTATCCTTTCCACCCTCCTCGTATGAGCTACTTCATTCTTTCCTTCCCTTCTTCTATTTCTCCATTTCGTTTGGACACTGATTCTGACCACCACCAAGTGGTGGTCAGAAAGTCCACTCCCCCAGCCTCTATATACTCTTGCATCCATTACACACCTTCTCATCCTGTCATCCATACTCACATAATCAATCATTGCCTTCCCTACATTCAGTTCATCATCCACCCTTCTCATCACTCACCACATATAGGCTACCTGCGGATCGTTTTGTACCTGAAGAGGGTATTGGCTATCACCAACCCCCTCCCGGCACAAATGTCCATTAAAGCACTGCCATTCTCATCCATCTCTGCAGGCACACCCCACTCACCAACTACTCCATCCACCTTCACATTCCCTACTTTTCCATAAATATGTCCAATCAAAAACACTCTCTTATGCCTTTCGAACTTTTCCATTCACACTTCCACATTTGTCCAGAACTCTTTACCCACTCTGCTTGCACGATCTTGCGTTGGTGCATGTACGCACACAATCGCCCAAATTGGTAATCCAACTTTCAATCCTGCCCATACAATCCTTAAGCCAACTGATCCATACTCTCGTATATTCTCCTTCCATCTGTTACTTACAACAAAACACACTCCTTTTACCCTCTCAGTCTTACCTACTCCCGCGCATATACCACATCCACCTGTTGGTACATGTAGTCCTCGACATCTGTTGTTCTGACTTGCGAAGTTTCACCAATCCGAACAGTGTTTTACAAAACTATTAATGTTTCATAGCTATAACATGTCGTAGTCCATTTCGAAATTTAATAATGAAATGCTTTAAAAAAATAATAAGAATGAACATGAAACACAGATATTTTGGGCCCCTGAGCTGTCGATGCATAGTGTCACTTTTTTTTTTTTTACGTGTCTGACTCTGGGAATAGGCTTCACAGCCTGCTATCAAGGCCCAGTAGTCCTTCTACATACCATACACCCCTACATGTCACCACTTCGGTGCTAACACCCACCGTCCATATTGAATACATGCTAGGGCTGTCTCATACAAGACTGGAATATTGGTATTAGCGGGGGTATTTTTACGACATGTCGCCGGGTCTTCTGGTAGATCAGTAAAGTCTGATTAAATGAAATTCAAATCCTTAAACTGTTCCCTGTCCCAGCGGGGGTTTGAACCTGGGTCCGGTAGGACTGCAGGCCACCTCTCTACCGATTGAGCCACCGCCTCCCCAAACCTTGCACACAGACTTGCCATAACCTCCATGACTGTGTTCATTGTGCATTAACACGAGACTAAAGATGAATTAAGTCGACCCCATATGACCTCGACCTTTGACCCCTTGACCCTGCTGACCTACTCAGTTCATCGTCCCTTCATACTGTATCACTGACAAAAGTTTGATTGAAATCCGTAGAGTGGTTCAGGAGATAACGTGCCCAAACCCTAATGCAAGAGTTAACCGTTACTCCCAGTCCTTCATTTATGCAACAGATCAGCTCTAGAATTGTCTCCCTCTGTCTGTACTTCCTGCTTCCTATGATCTCCAGTCTTTCTAACGCAGCATGTCCAGGCATCTTGAAATGAACTGATCTTGAATTTGGCACTCTCTTCTATTGTTTTTTTTTTTTTCCTGGAAGGAACTGTTATGCAGGCTCCTAGCCTTTGGTTCCTTCTTCCTGTTAAAATAAAAATAGCCTGACCTTGACCTTGGTCCCTTGCCCTTGTTGACCAAATCAGTTCATTGACCCTTCATAATGTATCTTTGAAAAAACTTTAGTTGAAATCCATTGAGGGGTTCAGGAGATGTAGCATCTACACCCATTTGACCTGGACTTTTCACATCTTGACCTTGCTGACCTAATCAGTTCAGCGTCCCTTTATAGTATATCACTAACAAAAGTTTGGTTGAAATCTGTGAAGGGGTTCAAAAGATATTGTGCCCACACCTATATAACATTGACCTTTGACCCCTTGGACTTCCTGACCTAATCATTTGATCGTCCCTTCACACTGTGTCTTAGACAAAATTTTGGTTGAAATCCATCAACGGGTTCACACATGTACGAACTGACAGATAAGTCACTTAATGCCTCCTCCACCATAGATGGAAGGAGACATAACAAGAGTAAATCATTCTATGTACAAAAGAAACAAAATGGAACACTCGATAATCCTCCATTTATCTATAGTGATAAGCTAAGACATTCTTTCCAACTAACAGTCATGAAGTAAAGCTACTGCCATCCACTTGGCCACGCATTAAACATAAATGCATATATTACATGATGAGTGTATGTATATACTGTACACTTATATTTCAGTTTCACTGGGGATTTATTAAATATTGTGTCTGCACTGGATTTCATAAATACATAAAACAGTTTCACATGGCCATCAGCTAAGTGACTTTAACCCACCACATCCTGGTCAATTTTTTACCAATGAACCCTCAATCTCAGCAGATTTTCAAAAACATTTTTTTTTGGTTGAAACGGCTTTTTATGAGAAACATTGGAAAATACCAAAAAATTACCCATCTGAGCTTATAAATGTGTTATACAGGTGTCCCTCCAAACCTGGTACCATTTTCACTGGAGCCGTGCTGCTAATGTCACGTTTTCTATGGTAGTGGTAACTGTTGCAAACCACTCGGAATACATAGAAAATTGTTCATTTTGTATGAATTTATATGTAGTACAAAATACATTGATTTTCACACAATAATATAGGCAATATAAGCATTGTTTCACTCATCGAATATATCAACATACAACACCTTCCTTGGTGACATTACCTCCTCATCACTTCTGCTCATTTCTTACTCTGGTGCCATGTAATCTTTGTCCTCCACATCGTCATCGATTATGGAATCACTCTCGCCTGTGAAGGCATCAAGGGCAGCTTGAATTTCATCATTGAAGAAGCCAGTCTTTGCTGGCCAGGTCACTGCTAGCAGGTGAGTTGCTGAGACAATGGTGCACTGGGTTCACGTGGGGTCGGGGAGTGTCCCAGAGGAATGTCTCCCACATATGCCTACCAAAAATCACCTCTGAAACTGAAAAATGTGCAAACGACAGACCTCACAATTGCAAAACATACCAGTATGTCAATGGGAGTCAGTGTGAAAAAAAAGTTCTGACGTACCTATACACTGACAGGATGCCTCGGGTTAACCTGCCAACTCCCATTGACGTATATATACGTCTGAATGTTATGTCACTGCGACTTCTGTTGATGTATATAAACGCGCTGCAATTTCAAGGTCAGTCATTGGCAAATTTTACAAATTTCGCACGTGATTTTTGGTACGTATACACAGGCAAGGTGTGGTGAGAAGGAAAATAAGGTATGGTCCTTCTTTGTTGTCTGGGGAAGGTGCGAGTGGTGTGGCAGGAGTGAGGGGTGAGAGGGAGAGTGGTGTGGGAAGAGTGAGCTGTGAAAGGGAAAGTGGTGGTGGGAGGGAGGCAGTGTGAACACGTGGCATATGTGGGCAGCAGGCAGGCAAGATGGAGCTGCTCCCTAGCATGTCTTTCACCCTGCAGTATTCCTGCACTTCCTCCCCACAGCCCCATGATATAAGGAAAGGAATGGGAAAAGGAAAAGGGAGAGGGAAGAGGAGTGCGAGTGGGAAGGGTGCCGCTTTCCACCTCCCAACCTCCCCCGCCACCCTCTCCTCCCCACCCTGACAACGAATATCACACCTTGTGACATTACTGATACTGTGTGTGCTTCCAATATTATGACGCTTACTGTAAAAGTAAGGCCTGTACATATGCGATAATATGGTGCTCAATATAATAGTAAGGCACGTAAGTATGTGATAACTGTTATATAAAGTGGAAACGGGTGTAATGTTAGTGGAAAAGTATAAGCTGAAAAATAGAGTGTAAGTTGAAGCAAGTCATAGCGAGTTCACTCGCTATGTACACATATGCAATAATATGATGCTCAGTATAATAGTAAGGCCTGTAAAAATGTGATAACAATTATATAAAGTGGAAACGGGTGTAAAGTTAGTGGAAAAGTACAATATAAGTTGAAAAATAGGTGTAGGCTAAGTTGAAACAAGTCATAGCGAGTTCACTCACCATGTACAAAGACAACTAAATTCCCCAAGTTTGATGAACATATAGTGGAAAAATCGAACCATTTGCAACACGCAAGAGTAGAGATTGGGTTTTCATTGTATTTCACTAGGTGTAAATTATCTTTGGATGAAACTGGGATGATAGTTTTGTCTTTCAATGTACAGTCACGGAAACTTCCGCATTACCCACTGTTTGGAGCATTGGTGGTCGACGAATAGTCACGAAGCAACAGCCAGACTCCACATGTCTGGTAACTGTGAGTGAGCGGGAGGGTGGCCAGGGGTGAGAGGGTTCAGAAAGTTGCTCAACTCACAGTTTCAATACATGTTTACTGTAAAGGTATGCTTCTTTGGCTTCGTTTTGCAATGGTCGATAGGAATGATGGTTACAGAGACTGATCTTATAATTAGGACTTCCCATGTCATTCTGCCTATAGGAAAATGAGAAACCTGTTAATCGCTCATATGTTTTTTTCAGTATTATTATTGCACACTGATCTTGACTAAGTTCGAGATGAATAACTACCAGAATAACACTGAAAATGTCTGCAGACTGATGTTTACAGTGGGAGGACAGAGGATATGTAAAAATGTATACGAATTTACATAAATACACACACACACACACACACACACAAACACACACACACACACACACACACACACACATATATATATATATATATATATATATATATATATATATATATATATATATGTGTGTGTGTGTGTGTGTGTGTGTGAGAGAGAGAGAGAGAGAGAGAGAGAGAGAGAGAGAGAGAGAGAGAGAGAGAGAAATATAGTGGTTTTGTTTTCGAGTCAACACAAAATATAAAAGTATATCATTATGAATATCTCATGGGGAGCATCTCATGTTAAATGAAATGAAAGAAAGCATTCAAACCTCTGTCCAAATCCAGCAAACTTCCATAGCTCTCCTGGCAGCACTAGCTCTACATACATTTACGTAATTTTGTTCATAAAATTCTTGCATTATATTGTCATCTATCCTAACTAAATTAACTCCAACACACCGTCCAAGTCATACACTGAACATCTACACGTCATTCCCAATCTATCTCTAAACCCTCCTCTGCCCCCGAGTACCCCGCCTGCACCTCACCCACACTCACAGTTACCAGACACATGAGGTCTGGCTGCTACTTCACATTCACCCGTCTCACACCAGTGCTTTGGGAGGTGAGTAAAGCGGAACTTTCCCTGACTGTACATATGCGATAATATGACGCTCAGTATAATAGTAAGGCCTATAAATATGTGATAACAGTTATACAAAGTGGAAACGGGTGTAATGTTAGTGGAAAAGTATTCTGTAAGTTGAAAAATAGAGTGTAAGTTGAAACAACTGTCATAGCGAGTTCACTATGTACAAAGACAACTGTTTTCCCAAAGTTTGAC
>NC_136993.1:23176800-23206800 GCF_032717465.1 Coenobita brevimanus
AAGAAAAAAAAATCCCGAAACATTGTGTACTGCAATGCTTAATTTGCTTTACAAGAAAGGCAGCTCAGAAAATAATAACTATCGACCTATATTAGCTTATTGTCAGATATTTACAAACTCTTCACTAAAATCTTTACTAACAGCATAACAACAGACCTGGAAGAAAACCAACCTCGTGGGCAGGCAGGATTCCGAAGTAGGTATTCGACTATTGAGCATGTGTACTACAGAATATAATAAACCACTGTGGTAAGGTTTTGTGAAAAAGCTTTGGACCCGGTGGAGAACATGGCAGTTATATATAAACTGCAGAAACGAGGAGTAAGTGAGAGGATTATACTAGAAAACATAATTATAAAAGAGGGAACAGCTACAGTTACAGTAAGCTCCATAGAGTTTCAGAAAAAAGGAACAGATTAACAGAGATTTGCGGCAGGGGGATACAAATGCATCAAAACTAATTACAATATGCCTTAGGATTGTTTTTCAGACAGCTGGAATGGGAGAACAAAAGAGTAAACATAGATGGAGAATATTTAACCATTTAAGATAGGGTGATGACATTGTCCTGATCTCAGAAACAGCAGGGACATTACAAGAAATGCTAAATGACCTAGAGAGAGAGAAGGTCTCAGAGCAGAGCTAAAGATGAACCGCAGAAAAGCTGATGTTTATTCCAAATACACCAAAAAGCATCATCAAAATAAATGAAAAATAAATTTGGAAGAAGTTGAGGGGCCTGATAATTTGTGACAAATACAATGACTAAGAAAAGGCAATGAAAACGCAATAAAAAGACACAGTAAAACTGAATGGAAAGCTTTCTGTAAATATAGAGATATAAGGAAAGGTAGCTTGCCAGTATGTATGAAACGAGAAGTATATAACGAATGTATATTCCCAGCTATGACGGACTATCGTGGACATAAGTCCTGACGCAGGTGTGAAAAACAAGAGTTACGTCTCACACTGTAATTCCCTCCATCTCTCCCCTTCCCTCCCCTTCTTCCATTCCTCCCGCGCCACCAAAAACCCCGCTTCTTGTTAATGGGGTTAATGGGGTAGCCCTCCCCCCCCCCCAGTACTCTCTCTCTCTCTCTCTCTCTCTCTCTCTCTCTCTCTCTCTCTCTCTCAAGGAAGAGTCACAGAGTAAACTATCCTGGAAGGGGTTATCGTTGCGGAACAGGAGAATTTCTGAATCGCAGAGGAGAGGCCCGGAGTCGATCCTCAGCCAGGCCATGAACGGGATTATTTTGAGCCACCTGATAATCACTGCGTGTTTTTTGATGAACAGATTCGTTCCCACACGATTAAACTAAACTCCAACCAATGAGACTATTCAAGAAACTAACATTTTTATAAATCATTAAGTAATGTCTACGTGTAACGGCTAAGGAGCCTTGTAAATATTTGATATAAAGAGAATCACCAAATACGAGCAATATTAATGTTGTCCCTTATAATTCAGAACTTTAATGTCTCATTATTGTATGGGTATTTTAACTAAAACACAATCGACCCAAACAGTCCATAAGACAATAATTTGAAAGATCGTATATATTTCTAGAACAAGGTTGTCCTCCAAAGAGATTACACTTACACTTTTGGACACTGGTATGGTTGAGTTATGAAGTGTTAAACACGCAGCTGAAAGGTTCCAGGTTCGATTATCGCCTAGTGCGACAATGAGAGGATATTTTTGGTTTACCCTGTAACACTTCCTTAATCTAAGGGCGCTATAGACATCATCATATGCATAAACGGTCGCATATATTTCTGGCAAATTATTTGTTTCTAAATATTATTAGATCTATTTTGCATCAGTATACTTCTTTATCAATTTGCTAATTATATTTCTCAACACCCTTACATGCTGTGAATATGGTATGAAAATGCTGGAGTTTGTTACATACTATCGAATCCTCTATTGTTTCTCCGACGAGAGAGAACGACAACAGCTCGGTTAAATCAAGCTTTCCGATTCACCTCCCCCCCATCTCACACCATCCCTCCCCTCTGTAACTCCCAAAGAATCGTTCAGATAGCATTGTTTCACCTTCGTCCTGTTCAAGGTCATCAGCTTCTTCTGTAACGTTTAATCCTTCACTTGATAATGCGCAGTTAGTCTTCTCAACATGAAGAAACACTTTTTTATATTATATAAAATCGTTGTTAATCGATAATAACAAATTTGCGTTAATGTTTATTGCTGTGTTTAAGATAATTGATATTACTTTTAATGTTATTGTATTACTTATTTCTTTATTATTATTATTATTATTATTATTATTATTATTATCATTTTCATTATCATCATCATTAATAGTTGTAGTGGTAGTAGTAGTAGTAGTAGTAGAACTTGTTATTGTAGCATCATTATTCAATCCCCAATCAGTCAGTCATTCATTTTCTGTGGCTCTCCACGGGATGCATAGGGCCTCGATAATCTCTCTCCACCAATATTTGTATCTTGCCATCTCCTTCAGGTCCCAGCAAAACTCCTCTCCTGCTTCTCTTTTCATTGTCCTCAACCAGGTTTCCCTCGGCCTACCTTTGCCTCTTCTTCCTCGAGCAGTCCACTCTGGCACATCCTGTATTAAACTGCCTTCTTTTCTTCATATGTGCCCCAGCCATTTGCAGCGAGACAGTCCCACATATTCATCAAGTGGTTCCACTCTCGTAATATCCTTTACTCTTTCATTTTTAACTCTGTCTTGCCACTTTACCCCAAGAATCCCTCTCAGAATTAGGTTCTCAAATCCGAATACTTACTGACCTGTTGCAATTGTACTGTACCACGACTCGTGCCCATAAATTAAAATTGGTCTAACCATGGACTTGTAATTTTTACTTTTAACAATTATTCGAGCACACATCATTATCTAGAGGCAAGGAAACTTACCAGTTATTAATGCATTCGTTTTATAAGCTTAGGCACCCAGATAATTCCTCCGTATTCTGCTGATTGTCGCAGTGTTGTTCCTCTTCCATCCTTCGTCTGCTTTGTCTTACAGATTTCTGATGCATCATGTTCTTCTATTTAATAATTCCTGTCCACTGTTCCATTCAAAATACCCCAACTTCATGCTGGATTCGTCTTTTTACCCACGTCATCACCAACATTTACGATTCCACAAAGCAGTATTGATTTTGATGTCTATCTATCCATCTACATACCTAGGCTGCTTCCCCCAAGGAAAGGAAGGTAGCCGAGACAGGACGACACTCTCCCCATTTACTCATTCACTCAAACACTTTCATTCGCATGTTAGCCCTAAGGGAAGAAGGGACAGATCCTCACCGAACCACACTGCACAAGGGTCAACTGCGCAGGGCAATTAGTGACATCCACATCAGGACCCGACAGCAGAGCTGGATTACCCCTGCCACATCATTATGGACCCATCCCCTTACCCACACGTGACCTGATCAGCTGATCAGACCAAATGCAGGAGAATAACCCCTCAGGGCTGCATCATTATTTATTCATTCACAATTTCTCTCCGATCATTTCTATCACGCACAGCCACTCTTCCTTGCTCAACAGACATCCCTCTCTCATCCAACACTCTCATCACATTGTCCATCCATTCTATTCGTGGTCTTCCTCTCAGCTTTACACTTCTCACATCAGATCCAGTTATCTTTTTCACCAATCGCTCATTATCCATTCTCTCCACATGTCCAAACCATCGCAACACCCTCTGCTCAACTCGATCAGCATTATCCATTCTCTCCACATGTCCAAACCATCGCAACACCCTCTGCTCAACTCGATCAGCCATCTCCCACACAACTCCAGTTCTTCACACGTCATCATTTCTCATTCTGTCCGTACGCATCACTCCACACATACTGCTCAGACACATCATCTCCATTACATTCAAAGTTTTCCTCTTTGCTACACCCATATTCCATATTTCAGCCACATATAACGCAATTGGTACCACAACACCCTCATATAGCCTTCTCTTTACATCCATTCTAAGCGAACGAAATCTGAACACTTTTTTTTCATTCCTCCCAGCACATGTCTTACTTCATTCATTCTAAACTTCACTTCTGCATCTATTCTTCCATCCACAGCAACATGTGACCCTAAATACTTAAAACACTCTACCTTCTCAAGCAACTCACCATTCAAAACTATATTCATCCTCCTACCATCTACCAACCTCGTACACTTCATCAATTTACTTTTATTCTCATTTACTTTCATTTTCCTCCTTTCACACACCCTTCCAATCTACCAACTGTCTCAGTCTCTCCTCTGAATCAGCCACCAGTGCAGTATCATTCGCAAACAGCAGCTGCTTCAGATTCCATTCTCCACCATCAACATTCACCAGACTCAGACCTCCAGCTAACACTCTTGCATTCACCTCCCTTACAACCCCATCCATATAAATATTACATAACCAAGGCGACATCACACATTCCTGCCATAGCCCCACTCTCACGGGAAACCAATCACTCACAGTATTTCCCGCTTTTACACACGCTGTACTATTGACATAAAAACTTTCCACTCTTTTTAACAACCTATCATCAAGTCCATACACTCTTAAAACGGTCCACAAAGCCTCCCTATCAATTCTATCATACGCTTTCTCTAAATCCATGAACGCCCAAAATACATCCTTACCTTTCGTCAAATACTTTTCACACACCTGTCTCACAGCAAACACCTGATCCATGCATCCCCTCCCTCTCCTAAGACCACTCTGCTCATCACCAATCACTCCCTCTGTACCCTCTCTAACTCTCTTAAATAACATTCTACCATACACCTTACCTACAACACTCAACAAAGTTATACCCCTAAAGAGAGTTCATTCATACTAATCACCCTTACCTTTATACAACGAGACTACACAAGCACTTGCCTAGTCAACTGGCACCATACCTTTTGCAAAGCACACATTCAACAATCTTACTAACCAGTCAACAATAGTCGCTCCACCACCTTTAAGGCATTCTACAGCTCACCCATCCATACCTGCAGCTTTCCCTGTTTTCGTCTCCTTTACTGCCTCCTGCACTTCCTCCATCGTAATCAAAGAATCATTCAACTCTCCCAACACATTTATTCCATTTATTACTTGCATTCCTCCATCTGCCACAATCTCAGCCTCCCTTTCCTCCTTTACATTTAACAATCTTTCAAAATACTCCGCCCATCTTTTCCTTACTGCACCCATCTCAATTAACATCCTTCCATCCTCTGCTTTTACTCGCTTTTCCTTCCCTGACTCTTCCTTTCGCACCCTGCTCACCTCCTTCCAAAACGTTTTCATATTATGTTGAAAATTCTCAGTCAACCGCCTACCCCACTTGTCATCTGCTGCCACTTTAACATAACACACAGCCCTTCTTGCCCTATTCCCCTTTTCCTTATACCTCTCATATGACACCTCATCCTTCTTATGCAGCCACACTTCATATGCACGTCTCTTCTCAGCCACTACCATACTTATTTCCTCACATCACCATTCACTTCCCTTTCTTACTCCACCACCCACTCGTCTCACATCACACACCTCTTCCGCATGCCCCACCATATTACTCTTAAACAACTGCCATTCCTCCTCCACCCTTCCATTCCCCTGATCTTTCACTGCGTTCCACTCATATTTCAATTTCTCCTGATACTCTGTCATTTCTCTCTTTTATCCAACTCACTCAGTTTCAAAACCTCCCTGCCACACCTAACTCTCCTAGCTTTCACCCATCTCTTACCTACTCTCAACTTTCCCTCCACGAGGTAGTAGTCAGACATACCTCCACCCTCCCGTCTCATAACTCTCACATCCAACAATCTTCCTATTACATTCTTGGACACAACCACATAATCCATCAATGCTCTATCAACAACCCTTCCACCCTCTTGTCTCATCCATCTATACTTATAAATATCTTTTTTCTCAAACAAGGTATTTCCGATCACCATCTCAACCCACATCCCTATCATTCGTCCCCCATTTTCATTTCTTCCAGGCACACTATACATACCAGCTACACCTTGAACTGCTACATTTCCCACTCTAGCATTCAGATCTCCCATCATTACAACACTCACATTCGCTCCAAAACTCTGCAGACACTCATCAACATCATTCCAGAAAGACTTCCTCTCTTCTTAATTCCTTTCACTGCCAGGACCATACGCACTCACAAGTATCCACAACTCATGTTCAAATTTTGCTTTCACCCACATCAGTCTCGATGACACCTCCTTCCATTCAGTCACAGACTGCTGTACTTCTGGGCTCGCTAACAAGACCACACCATCTCTTGCCCTTCCTCTGTCAACGCCTGACAATCTTCCATTCACACTTTCAGACTTAGACTCACCTTTTCCTTTCATCTTTATTTCACTCAAAGCTAACACATCCAACTTTCTTCTCACAAACATTCTCCCAATCTCCTCCCTTTTAGTCTCAATCGTACTACATCCACGCACATTCATAGACCCAATCTTCAGGGTACGGGGATAACTCCATCCTCCATCCATTTCTATGGACTGTCTCATTTTAGGAATTAAAAAAAAAAAAACAGAGGAGGGGGTCCGTTGTCCCCTCACCCCGTCCCTTTTAGTCGCCATTTACGACACACAGGGAATACGGTAGCAAAATTCTTCCTAACACAACCTGGCCGCAGAGTAGTAGTGTCACAAAAAGGACTTTGTAGTTACTTGTAGAGAAGTTATATATACAGTATATATTGAACTTGTGGACGAGCGGTTGTTATACTTGAGTAGTTTTGTAAGTAGAAAATCTTGGTTCCCTTTTGTCATTCAATGACAGGAGAGGTAAAGAATAGTATGGGGCTATTTTTATTTGTCTTGGAATATTAACAAAGTCTCTCACCCACGAGTGAAGTATAAGTAGAGTCCCGCTAGCTACCTCCCTGTCTTGCTCTCTCTCTCTCTCTTCCAAGTTGCTAAGCCTTTCTCCCTACTACCTGCCGATTCTATGGCCTGTCTCCTTCTGAGCTCTCCTAAATTCTGGTGAAACAGGGGTCGTGTCACGTGTGTTACACTGTGGTTGGAAAGTTCCAGAAACCTGTGTGTGTGTATGTGTGTATGTCACTAGGCTTTGTTCCCCTGCTATCTCGCTGACACACTACCTGCATCATCTCCTAACAGTGCTACTTCCTAATCTGTCGTCAGCATTTCCTCAGTTAACTTGCAAGATCATTTCCCTTTTCCAGGCTCGCATAGAGCTGTCTATCTGTCTATTTATCTATCTATCTATTATGATTTGTAAATATAATATGGACTCATAACATTGCTCGGCCACGCCGCTGAAGGTCCTCCGACAGCAATTATCATTGACATACGCTAATCTATTAGTACATAATATTGATTAAAATATTGTATACATATAACATTCATAGTAAATAGCAATTATCCAGTAATATTACATTTTAAACAAGTTGTATACATATTTGAATAAATGCATTAAAAGTAAGCTATTTAACTGTAATACAGTATGTACTTGGGTTATTGTAGTGAAATATATACATATATATATATATATATATATATATATATACAAAATATGTACACTTCATTCAGGGGGGTTAACTTGGATGTTAACTCTCCCCCCACTAAATACTGACTCCAAATTAGCAATTCTTGCATGCATTCTGTGCATTGCGAACAGCAGTACTGCAAATACAATGCAGAAGATAAAGACAGTAGGTGCTGGGCTATGCACATAATATGGGTTGAACATACTCAAACTCAAATCTTCCCAGGGCTTCATTGTTTCATTGATCAGCTGCATAGTTTCAAACTTAGGTGAAGTCAACTTAATACTTGTGCTCATGTTTAAGTCCATATCAGGCAGTGGGTGGAAATGTTTGTGTGTATGATTGAGAATGGCGTAGTGATTGATGGTGAATAATGTAGACATGGCTGGTGTAAATACCACACAGTAGTCTGGTGCTATGTATAATCCTGAGGCTGAAGTATGAGATGGTGGTATATCTGGACAGACTATGTAAACTGATGTGTTATGAGTGAAATAAAAAAACTGTGAGTGTCCGATGCGTTGATGGTGTACAAGTTTATCTGGAGCAAAAGTGAAGTTGCAATGATTATGAATATTGTCATTTCTGATGATAGCCATTTCACAAGGGACTGTATCAGTAGGCTGAAACGTGAAAATGTACACAGGACAAAGATGAACAGCATGTAAGGATGTGCGGCACTTTCGTTCAATCGTTGATTCACTTGCGAAAGTGACAGTGTCCCGTCTCTTGGAGACCATGATGAGTTCGGTGTCTGTGTTGATGTTGATGATGACGAAAGTGTTGTTATTTTTATAGGGAAAGGGATGTATTTGGTATACTGTGAACAGGTCTTCAGTTATGAATGGTACATGAACTACTACTGATGTTGGTGTTAGTGTTGCTTCTAAATATGGATAATATTGCATGAATTCCCTACTGTGGAACAACGGCTTCAATTTATGTTTATGTATGCCTTGACTAATTATCTGACGTAGCTCATGAACTGGGAGTAAGTCAATTGTGATCTTGCCATCACCAGCATTCGAAATTCCTTGCATAAGTGCCCTGAAACTATCTCTAGTGTTGTCTAATTGTAGTAGAATCGTGTCAATATGTTCTGTGATGATGGAGAAGTGTTGGAAACGTGTAATGTTTCCTTCCATTTCATTTATTTTATCTACACTCTCGAGAGCTATGTTTTCTGCCTCAGATTTTTCACAATTGTCTTCATTGCTGAGTTCTGTCCTGTGATGAATTTATCTTGGTATGTTAGTATCTGAGCTATTTTATTAAATCTGTTTATTTCTTTAAGGTCATCCTCTGTAGCCAATCCAAAGATGTTCCCAAGAACTGCGCCACCCAGGTCGAACAAAACGCGCTTTTGGCGAGTACGAGTGATGTTGTTCCTGTCGCTCAGTACCTCCGTTCCATGAGATGGGAGATCTTGGATCAAGATGAGCATAGTTGACTTTACCTGTTCTAGTTTCCATTTCACTAACTTTACCATTTCATTCACTTCCTTTGTGTTATGTGCTTGTGAAACATAATTTCCTATCATGAAGTCCAGAGTTCGCATTGGCTTCGCAAGATTGTCTAGATAAGTAGGTAATTCATACAAGTAATCTAGACTTATTTCAGTACTCATGACGTCCTTAACGATTGTAGTCGTGGCCGTTGGAGCTATGAGGCATCTTTGTCGTACTATGTGTTGGGGGTCTAAGTGCGCATATCCTCTTGCTATGTAGAGGAGAATCCATAGCATAAGTTCCTTCATCGTAACCTACAGAAAAAAAATATATATTAATTTCCTAATATGGTCATGCTGTGGTCGATGATAGTGATGATGTGCGTTACGGTTGATTGTTATTTCATTTATAGAAGGAGTTTAAATCGATATTTAATTCTCGTAAATGATGTACTGTAGATTTTATTGGAACAGTTGCACCTATGTTCGATTGTTTAGTATATGACCTTATTTTCTTTTTGTAATCATTGTTGTTTTCTTGCTTGGTTTCTTGAGGTATGTTCGCCTGTTCGGTTGTATCCAATGCTGAATAATTATTGGATAATTCCCTTGAAACTCGTTTTAAATGGTCAATATGAACTTGTTTCTCTTCGCCACTTGACAGTGACTTAATTAAAACTTTGTTTGCTTTCATGTTAATTACTCTGTATGGGCCCTCAAATTTTGGGGATAATTTATTGTCTCTCGTATGAATGATACTATAAACAGTGTCTCCTAAGCTAATAGGTGAATCTCTTGCCTTCTTGTTAAATGCCTCCGTCATTTCTTCCTTGGACATCGTTAATTGTTTTTTGACTCTTTTGTGTATGTCCTGGAATTCACGTAAACGGAGTTTAGAGTAATCATCGTAATTGTATATGGGCAGACTGTCACCTTCTAGGAGCTCATATGGTAGTTTTTTATCTGTTCCATATATAATGAAATGTGGTGTGTCACCTATGGATTTATTTATAGATCCATTAATTGAGGATTCTACTCTGGGAATCCAATCATCCCAGGTTGCATAATTTTCACTGAGAGTGTGTCGTAGCACATCTAATACTTTTTTATTTTGTCTCTCTACCAACTCATTCGATGCTGGGTGATAGGCTAAAACGTTAACCTTTTTGATGTTGTATTGTTTACATGTTTCTTGTAAGATCTCAGAATTAAATTCTCCTCCATTATCACTTATTAGTACCTTTGGGGTAGTAAAGCGACATATTACATGATCTGTTATTGCCTTTGCTACTGTCTCTGCTGTCTTATCTTTAATTGGAGATAAAATGACATAACGGGAAAAATGATCCGTTGCTACGAATAAGTATAGGTTATTATTGTATGATAATGGCATCTTGAGTAAATCAACAGCGACAACGTCCCATGGTTGATGTGGTACAGGGTAATTACCCATCGGTGCAGGTGTGATTGGGTATCCTTTGTGTTTCGCACATGATTCGCATCTTTCTATATGATTGTTTATATCTTTTCGTAATGAAGGCCAGTAATATAACAGCTGGGCTTGGCTGAATGTCTTATCCTTTCCAGGATGTCCTGCATGTGGGCTATCGTGTATCGTTCGTAATACTTGGGGTATCATGTCATTAGGTACTACCAACTGGTTAGTATTTCTTTGGCGTTTTGGTTGTTTAAAGTTAATCTTGTATAATGTATTATTGACCATTGTGAATTGTTCGAGTGGGACATGCAATTTGGGTAATTGTATGTCATCTCCACTTTCTAACTTGTATATAACTTTAGACCATATTGGGTCAAGTCTTTGTGCCTTTGCGATATCATCGTGGTTTGGGATATTTTCTTTGAGATCTAATGCCGCGACCTGAATTGTGATCGGGTTCCTAGATAATGCGTCAGATACTATGTTCATTTTACTTTGTATATAATTAATTTGTACATTGTAGTTTTCAACTATACATTTCCATCTTGATCTCCTCCCAGAAAGGAGTTTTTCTTTAAATATACCCACCAGTGGTTTATGGTCGGTGAATAAGTGGATTTCATAGCCATATACCAAATCTCGAAACTTTTGTAATGCAAAAACCACTGCAAGTGCCTCTAAGTCTGTAGTGCAATAATTTTTCTCTGCACCTCTTGTTTGTCTGCTGGCGAATGCAATTGGTTGATTTTTTCCTCTTTTATCTTCCTGCTTCAGTACAGCCCCTAATCCTTTAACTGATGCGTCTGTACAAATAAGAAATGATTTTGTGTAATCTGGATATGCTAAACAAGGTGCATTTGTTAGTTTAATTTGTAGATTGTTAAATGCCCTTTTTTGTTCTTCTTCCCATTGGAATACAGCATCTTTTTTGAGTAGTTGGAATAGAGGAAAGGCTATATGAGAGAACTGTGGTACGAATGACCTATAGTACCCAGCCAGACCTAAAAACTGTCTAACTTCGTCAGTCGTAGTGGGTTCAGGAAAATCTCTCACTGCCTGTATTTTGTCATCAGTGGTGTGAATACCATTAGAACTTAATTTGTGGCCTAAGAAATTTATTTCCTTAAAGCAAAATTTGCATTTAGAAAGTTTAATTTCTAAACCAGCATCACTAAGCTTTTGTGAGAGTAAGTCTAATTTCCTGAGATGATCCTTAATATTCTTCGTTGCGATTATAATATCGTCAAGATAAACAAATATTCCTTGTCCCAAAATTCCGGACAATACGTAATTCATAAGACGCTGGAATATGCCTGGGGCTGTCCTCAGTCCCACTGGCATTCTTGTATATTGATAATGGCCTCTGTTTGTGGAAAAGGCAGTGGATTTACGTGACTCCTCTGAAACTGGGATTTGATAATAGCCGTTTAGGAGATCGATGGTTGAGAATATGTTATTCTCAGGACCAATAATCTGTAGAACGTCGCTTAGCAATGGCATGGGAAATCTGTCTGGGATTGTGTAATTATTTAGTTTATGGTAATCTACTACCGCACGCATTTCTCCATTTCGTTTGGGCATGAAGAATAATGGGGCATTCCACGGGGAGACTGAAGGCTCAATAATTCCAAGTTTTAACATTTCATCGACATACTGATTTGCAAGTGTACGTTGGGAGTGTGGTATGCGGTAAGCTGGTACGAAAATTGGTGGTGTTTCTGGGTGCACATTAATCATGTGATTAATCAGGTTAGTACACCCTAATTGTTCTCCGGGCAATGCTATGGTGTCCCTGTGTGTTTCCAGCAGGGTTAACAAATCATTTTCTTCATCAAATTCACCTGAGTGAATTAAATTCTCTTTTATTCTTTCTCTATCCGTAGATTTTATCACACTTGTCACTCCAGCTATAACTATTTCCTTCACAGGGGCAGGACATTTTTCAATATTAACTATGCAAGTCCCATTTTTCAACTGAACTTCCCCATTCATGTGATTAATTATGAATATCTGAGTTTGCCCTTCGTCGTTCGTATGACATAATGCGTTTTCTACTGACAATCCCTTTACATAATTCTTCTAAGACAAGAACAGCACTATTCCGTAATTTGCTCTATATGATAACTTTCATGTAGGAATTAGGTGGTATAACTAAATCATTAGTGAGATGGGCTGGAAAAATTGATAAATCAGTACTGTTATCTGGGTCATTAATTCTGGAGGATGGGGCTGGTGGTGGGAGTGGATCTATACACTCACCTGTTTGTGTATGTTTGTTTAAGCCTTTAACATTACCAATTCTTTTTGGCTCTCTTTTACCAATCGGTGAGGGCTCTGAAGGTATTTCCTCTATCAATTCATTGTCAAAGTCTATTCCATTCATTTGTGGGAGTATAGTTATGTTCTCTGCTCTCATGGATCTTAAGCCCAGTAACATATGAGCTTTAATTGCTAAGTTTTCAACGATATAGAAAAATGCAAAGAATGGTCTTGTAGTCTCTGTGAAACTGATATTTAATCTTATCATACCTTTCACTGTATTTTGTTTTCCATCTACCGTGTATAAATCTAAATCAGCTTCATCCAGAAAAGTTACTTTCTTCTTATTTTTAAGAATTCTATTTATTTCTTCAAGTGTTATTAAATTCACTGGAGAGCCTGTATATAAAAATAAGGAAACGTTTTGATCCTCACATACAGCTGGTATCAAGATACACTCATTTCCCAACATGCCTCCTATGTGAATTTTAGACTTGTTTTTCTTTACGTTTGTTCGTTTTTTGTCATGACTTGGTCTTCCCCCGATTTGAACATAGACACAATTTTTTCTACTGTTTTGCAATCACTAGTCCAGTGCCCTTGGTATCTATGATGCCTACAGTAAGGACCAAATCCTTGTGTCTTTTGTCTATCCTCTTTTGCTTTGATAAAGCATTCATTCCATGTGTGTCCTGGTTTTGCACAATAATGACATAGAATGGACCTATCTCTTGACTGTGACCTACGAGGTGACTTCCCATAAGTAGTGTTGTAGTTGTAGTGCGGCCAGATTGTGTCCCCCCCGCCACAGGGGGTATTTGTAAATGTATTGAATAATTATCTTTTATTGAAGTTCAGTTGCGTATTTCGCTATTTTTTTCATTAAATATGCCATTATAACACAAACTGGCTAGGGGATAAAGTATAGGGTGAACGAAAGATGGAAATATGTGATGTCAAAGCAAACATAACATACTGTACAATCTGGCTGACGACTCGATCCCTGTAACCATGACTCTTGGTGTATATTTATAGTAAAAAGTAATCTGGAGGTAAATGAAACTCACATAACGATAACCATCTTTTTAATGCTGTTGCAAGACAGGTTCATCCCTACTTGGACCCTATTCGAGTGATGATAATATATATATATATATATATATATAGATAGATGATAGATAGATAGATATATAGATATAGATAGATAGTTAGATAAACATATAGCATATAACTAATTAGGCTTTTGGACCTTATATAAGCTTTAACACTGAAATGCAGATTTACTGCAGGTGTTAGAATATTCCGGCTCAGATCAATATTACTGCACTGAAATATGAGAATACATACATATAGTTAAGCCTTAACTGAATCTGACTTAGGTATATTAATATTTGGTAAATAAACATTCATCGTCGGACGGATCATGAAATTTTATATTCATCCAGGTTTTAACAGAATGACAAATGTGAACGTGAAATATATAACATAATGATAATTTAACGGTCTGATATTTCATTTTACGAAGAGGCTTTGGCAAAAAACGCATAAAATGTATAATACATTCGATGAGAGAGAGAGAGAGAGAGAGAGAGGGAGAGAGAGAGAGAGAGAGAGAGGGTGGTTATGGTGTGATATGTGGCCTCATGGTTATGGTGGTGGGGGCTAAACTATGGGAGGGGCTTATAGACGCGAGACGAGAAAGAAAGGGAGAGGGAGAGGGAGTAGGGGGCGTGACTTGAGAGAGGGAGGAAGGGAGGGCAATAATGTTACGAACACAATTCACGATTGTCTGTCAGCTGGGTGTAGTGATACTTTTGTCCACAATAGTACAATTGTGAGACCTGGAAACTGACAAAATCAGTGAGAAAAAAAAAATGAAGAAACTAATCTGTTCTTAAAGACCAGAGGAAATGCCAATGTTAGGAATATTTTTGGGAGGCAGGAAAAGATCAGCCTGGGTGAGAAAACATACTGTACTAATGTCAGATACACTGTAGAAGTTATAAATGAATAGAAAGGGAGCTGGGCAGGATATGTAGCAAGAATGAGAAATAAATGATCCAGCTGAAGCTAACTGACTGGACCCCAAGAGACTGCGAGCATAGCAGGAAAAGGTCAGAGAGGACATGAAGAGATGAAATTTAGAAGTTTTCACGCAAATCCTGAAAGAGATTGACCCAGTCAAGGAATTCGTGGAGAAAGTTGGGGGAGGCGGTGGACTTATAATGGCTAATCACTATATATATATATATATATATATATATATATATATATAATCATCCTCATCATCAGCCATTACAAGTCCACTGCTGAAAGAAGGCCTCCCCAACCACTCTCCACGAATTCCTTGACTGAGCCAATCTTTGCCACGTTTTCCCTGAAAATTTCTCGATCTTATCCCTCCACCTCCTGTCTGGCCTTTTTCTGCTACATTAACAATTTCTTGGTGTCCAGTCAGGCAGCCTCTTACTCCATTGGTTATTTCCTATTCTTGCTACATGGCCTACCCATCTCCATTTCTGTTCATTTATAACTTCTATAATATTTTTGACTTTGGCCTGCTCTCTTACCCAAGTTGATCTTTCCCTGTCTCTTAAAGATATTCCCAACACTGACATAGCCATTGCTCTCTGAGAACAGATTAATGTATTTGCCATCGATTTTGTCAGTTTCCAGGTCTCAGAACCATACGCCATAGCTGGTATTATACATTCGTTATATACTTTTCGTTTCTTGCAAACTGGCAAATTACTTTTCATAATGTCTCTGTGTTTACCAAAAGCTTTCCATCCAATTGTCATGCGTCTTTTTATTTCGCTATTATGATCTTTCATTAATTATAGTGTTTGCCCCAAGTAATTGTACTCCTTGACTTTAAGAATTTCTTCCCTTATTCTGATGATGCCTTTTGGTGGTTGTGGATTAAACATTAGGTTTACTCCGGTTCATCTTTAGCCCTACTTTGAGACTTTCTCTGTTCAGGTTATTTAACATTTTTTGCAATGTCTGCTGTTTCTGAAATTAGGACAATGTCATCTGCAAATCTTAAATGATTTAGATTTTCTCGACCTATGTTCACTTCTTTGTTTTCCCAGTCTAGCTTTCTGAAAATACTCTCTAGGCATGTTGTAAATATTTTTTGTGAATTTGTATCTCCCCGAGACACGCCCTTCTCAATCTTAATTTTTCCGAGTCCTTATGTAATAGAATTGTGGCAGTTCCTTAGTTATATATTTTTCGAGCAGTTTTACGATGTTCTCATTCACTCTTTGTTCTCGCAATGAATGTATGATTGCTATGTGCTCCACTGAGTCGAAAGCCTTTTCGTAATCAACAAAACATAAGCACAGTGGTTTATTATATCATGTAGTTTTCAAAATTTGCTGATTCATTGTGTGTTGATGGTCAGTAGTAGAATACCCACTTCGGAATCCTGCCTGTTCACGAGGTTGTTTTTCCTCCAAATTTGTATTTATTCTGTTCGTAAGGACTTGAATGAAGAGTTTGTAAATGGCTGATAATAACGTAAGCTATTGAGTCGAGAGTTACTTAAATCTTGTGAGTCACGTGTTGTGTGAAGTAAAATAACTATTGCATTACACCATGTTTTAAGAATTTTCTTTTTTATACAGTGAGTAAATAAGTGAGCAAGCTTGTTTTGCACTTCTACTCCTGCATCCAACAGTAAATCTGCTTCCCTCTGTTCATATTTTTAAGAGAAATATTTACTTCGCCTAGTGTTACCTCAGGTATTTCACTTATATATATATATATATATATATATATATATATATATATATATATATATATATATATATATATATATATATTTACAGTACATATATATATATATATATATATATATATATATATATATAATGTATAAAATATATATATATATATATATATATATATATATACATATATATAATGTATAAAATATATATATATATATATATATATATATATATATATTATCATCAGCCGTTTGTGTATCCACTGTAGGACCGGCCAATCCCGACCGAAGTCGGGACGATACAGCCAATGTATCTCTACCAAGTGGCTTAGGCTGTCTGGTAGAGATTGTATTTAGGGTGAGAAGTGCTTGTAAGTGTAACTGTGGTGTTGGAGTGGCTTTGGATGTGTGTGTAGTCTGTGGACCAAGTGTAATCGGCCTGTGCAAGCTGACTGGGTGCAAGCATACTTTATAGTATGCGACACTGGTACAACCACAGCACCCTTTGTGTCCGCCAATGCAGTACGTGGCCGGGTGAACACTCCCAAAGTTTATTACCTTGGCGGGGCATGAACCCTAGTTTACCTGTGTACGAAATGCATACTCTACCACTGTACCACAGAGGCTCCATATATATATATATATATATATATATATATATATATATTGTTACGGAACAGAGAAAACTGTCCCGCAAAGTTCCAGGTTCAAAACAGAAGAGTTAGGCAAAATTACAAGTTAAAGTTTAATGCTCAAACTAACAACAAAACATTCAGGACTCATAAGGATAATGTAATGGCAAAAACAGGTTAAAAATGTGGTTAACTGCAATAGCCTCTATTAACACGAAATTAGCAAGAGTAAATTTATCTAAGTCAGCCCTAATAAAATGAGAAAACCGGATAATGCTCAGTTAATGCAATATATATATTATTACAGATACAAAATATTATTACTACTGGCTGACAGTAAAACCTTACATTAATCACAAAAACCTCACCAGGCTTACGAATTAACACCTTATGCTATACAGTACAAGAAAAAATGTAATAACACTTATACTCAAATTACACAGCAGCTAGATGGTTGGAGACTTCCTGAGCACTCACAAAAATAATAACAACTGTACAGGGGAGGACAGAGATGTGAACAAAATGAGGAGTAGATCTAAGTGGCGATTAATGTAGAGACTGAGCTCATTATATAGGGGCCGGCAGAGCTTGATACAACTTGTAAGAAGGACGCGCAAATGAAGCCAGAGGGGACAAAGAGTTGACACTCCTGCTCTGAACAACAGAAAGAACGACTTACTCTACTATAAGGGAGGACGGGGGGAGTGGGGTAGAACACGCTCGTGATCAAACGTGCAGCATACTGTACGTTAGAATTACACAAAGGATGATGAAATCATAGGCTATGTAACACCTCCCCACAAAGAAAAAAGAAATTAACAAAGGAAATTTCTTATCACTCTAAAACAATCTGTCTAAAGTCTAGATAAGCAATCTGGAATAACATTTTCTTTCCCCTTGACATTTTGTTTGTCTAATGAATACTTCTGAAGAAGTAGACTCCATCTTGTCAATCTCTGATTTTTATCTTTAAACTTACTAAGGAATTTCAGTGGGTTATGATCGGTATAAATGACTATGGGGTCAAAACCAGAACATAAATAAAATGAAAAATGCTGTAAACCCAAAATCAAGGCCAAAAGCTCTTTCTTAATAGCTGAGTAGTTCTTTTGAGGTGGAGTGAACTTCTTACTGTAATAAGATACAGGGTGTTCAATACCCTGATCATCCTCTTGCAGCAAAACAGCCCCAGCTCCTGTATCACTTGCGTCAACAGCCATCTTAAAAAGCTTAGCAATATTTGGAGTAGCGAGCACTGGCTGACTTAATAGGATAGCTTGAAGTTTACTAAAAGAGGATTCACAGTTATCGGTCCAGACAAATTTAACTCCCTTTTTCAGTAGGTCTGTAAGTGGTGATGCAAGAATTGAAAAGTTAAGAACAAATCTCCTGTAATAACCTACCATTCCCAAAAAATCTTTGTAGCTCTTTCCTACTTTTAGGTCTGGGAAGATCACCTATAACCTGAACCTTAGCTTCTGGTGGTACAACGTGTCCATCACCAATTACGTACCCAAGGTACTGAACTTTAGCTTGACCAAACTCACACTTTGATAAATTAGCTACATGATTAGCCTGAACCAAACGCTCAAGAAATTTACTGACATGGCATAGGTGATCTTTCCAGTTGTCACTGAAGATTAATATATCATCAATATAAACAACACACCCTGCCAAACCCTCTGTTACAACAAGCTTCTGAAATGTGGCTGGTGCAGTCTTCATACCATATGGCATTACAGAACATGCAAAAGTCTTTCCTAGTGTTACAAAACATGAGATCTCCCTAGCACGTTCAGTCATAGGTACTTGCCAGTATCCCTTTAACAAATCAAACTTACTTATGTACCTAGCCTTTCCGATCTTGTCTATGCAATCTTCCACGCGAGGGAGAGGGTAAGTGTCTGTTTTGGTTATCTGATTAACACGTCTGTAGTCGATGCAAAGTCGCTGTGACCCACCTGGCTTAGGGACTAGAGTGACAGGAGAACTCCACTCGCTCTGACAGGGCTCAATCATCTTGTGGTCCAACAGGTAGCCAAGCTCCTTCTGGATGAGAGGAACTTTCACTGGCTTCACACGGTAAGGAGGCAGTTTAATTGGCTTTGTGTCTCCAACATCGACATCATGCATCAACACAGTGGTTCTTCCTGGAGTGGCACGGAACACTTGCGGGTACTCCTGCAGTAATGCCGAAAACTCCTGCCTTTCCTTGGGAGGTAGATGACAAAGCTTAGTCTGGAGATCATTCATGATATCAGGATTCTTCCCCAAACTATCACTCAGGCTCATGCTGCATGGGAGAACTTCACTTGCAGACTCGGGTGGAACAGCTACAGTGCAGACTGGGTTATTTTCGTCCCGCCTGTGATATAACTTTAGCATGTTGATGTGACAAAGTTGCTTCTACGATCTGGTGTGGCGATGACATAGTTGACATCACTGAGTTTCTTCTCCACGAAATAAGGACCACTAAACTTGGCTTGAAGAGGTTGCCCATGCACCGGTAGCAGAATCAAAACCTGATCTCCTGGCTGAAAGTGGCGTAACCTGGACATCTTATCATACCAAGTCTTCATCTTCTCCTGAGCAGCTCCTAAATTCTCTCTCACCAGCGCTAAAGCAGTGGACAGCCGTTCTTTGAACTTCATCACATACTCCAGCGTCATCTTCCTCCAACAGCCAGCATTCCTTGAGTAGCTTAAGGGGTCCTCTTACTTCATGGCCAAACAGTAGTTCAAAGGGTGAGAAGCCCAGTGATTCATTTGGAGATTCTCTTGCGGCAAATACAACGAATGGAAGACCTTTATCCCAGTCTTTCTGATGTTCCAAACAGTATTTCTTGAGCATCGATTTGAGTGTTTTATGATATCTCTCAAGCGCTCCTTGAGTCTGGGGATGGTAAGCTGAAGACGTGATCTGGGTGATGCCCAACTCTTTCAGAGACTGCTTGAAAACATTTGACATGAAATTACTTCCCCGGTCTGACTGTACCTCCTTGGGCAGACCAAACTTTGTGAAGAACCCTAGCATTTCTTTAACCACGTTCTTTGCTGAGATATTTCTAAGTGGAATGGCTTCAGGATAACAAGTAGCCATATCAATCGGGGTCAACACATAAGAAAATCCTGAAGAAGTCTTAGGAAGAGGGCCCACAATATCCACCAACACACGGGTGAATGGCGCCTCAAAAGGAGGAATGGGAACTAGAGGTGCAACCTTTTCGGTCTGATTACACTTCCCCACAACTTGACAGGTGTGACAAGACTTACAATACCAAGAAACATCCCTGAAGATACCTGGCCAGTAGAAGTGTTTCAAAATGCGTGCCACAGTCTTCCTCACTCCAAGGTGTCCTGCCAAACTGGAATCATGAGCCACTCTAATGATATCCTGCCTACAAACACGAGGGATGACAACTTGATGTACAACCTCCCATTCACAGTCGGCTGATGCTGTTGGGGGTCTCCACTTCCTCATAAGTACTCCTGACTTTATATAATAACAAGTAGAAGCACCAGCTGACTCTTCCTCACTGCAAGCAGAGTTAGCTAGACCTTTCAACTCAGGGTCAGCAACCTGCAACTCAACCAACTCTTGACGAGACAAATTATCAACACTACGGGGTACTGCCTCATCTGGTGAGTGGTCCAAATTAGCAAGAAAAGTGTCAGCTAGGATAACATCATCATCATCATTATCCTCTAAGTCACCTGTAACTTTAGACTTAGCCCTAGTGACAGCACATGCAGGGAACACATCAGGGACATCACAATCCTGGGCCGCAGCCACTGGTTCACTAGACAACTGAGGAGCTGGACACACTTGACTTCCACCAATATCATTTCCAAGTAAGAAAGTTACACCTGACATTGGGAGTGTCTTAACCAACCCAACCATAACAGAACCATTAACAAAAACAGACTCTAAATTCACTCTGCACAGAGGGACAGAGAAGTAATTATTCCCTACACCTTGTAAGATTACAGTTTCATCAGAGGAATTAACATTAGAGCCTAGAACACTGGTCAGCATAAGGGATTGGCAAGCACCTGTATCACGATATATTTTAACTGATTTCCTGTCATTACTGTCCAGAGGACTGACAAAACCATCAGACAGGAAATTAGCACATGAACTCCTGAGAGTGTCACCCACGTTACTGCTCAAAAGAGGAGCTTCATCATGAGGATTTAATTTACCCCTCAAAGCAGGTTCAGTTAACTCAGTTAAAGAATTCTGGGTACTCTCAAGGGTGGACACTAGACCAATTGACTGAATATTTAAAGACTCCTTTTTGTTCACATCACGCTGTCTCCTGAAACATTTCTCCGTAGTATGACCAAGCTTACTACAATAAGTACATTTACTTTTCTGAAATCTAGAGGTGAAGCTGGTATTTATTTCCTGAGAAACATCATCTTTATTCTCTTTCCTGTTACCTGTACTCTGAGTAGAGGCAACGTACTTACTCTCAGCTTTCCTTTTTTCTTTAGAATATCTCTTGTGAGTGAGAACATATTCATCAGCTAAAACTGCAGCATCAGACAAATTATCTATTCTTCTCTCATCCAGATATAGGCTTACATCTTTATTAATACATCTTTTGAAGTCCTCCAGCAAAATCATCTGCTTAAATTTATCAAAATCAGAATCCACATTCTTAGAATTTAACCACTGCTCTAACAGATCTTCTTTGATTTTTGCATACTCAACATGGGATTGCTTATCTTGCTTATACGTTGTCCTAAATTTTACTCTATAGGCTTCAGGAACAAGCTCATAGGCCTTAAGAATCAAGTTCTTAACTACATCATAATTATCAGATTGATCCTGAGGCAAAGATGCATAAGTTACTTGAGCTTTACCGGTGAGAACAGTTTGAAGGAGTACTGGCCAATACTTTTTGGGCCAATTAAAACCTGTAGCTACCCTCTCAAACAACTGAAAATACTTTGTTAAATCAGATTCATTAAAAGGAGGGACAAATTTAACATTTTTAGCCACATCAAAATCATCAGAGCTAGATGATCCAGTTCCACCTTGTTTCATGCGATACTCATGGTCTGCCAGAATCCTAGCAAGTTCAACTTGTGCGTGAAATTCAGCCTCCTTAGCACGAGCCTCCTGCAGGGCTAGCTGTAACTTAGCTAATTCAATCTGCGTTTGCTCATCTGGAGGAGTTACATTAAACAAGCTTTTATTAATTATGTCAACAATTTGATCTTTAGAATGATGAGAGCGAACAGCAATTCCCAATTGTTGAGTAACAAGATTAAGTTCATTCTTTGTTCTGTTTTCTACATCACACACTGTTTGCACATTTGACAAAAAATCTTTGGCTTCATCAAGCGTAGTAATAGTAGACATCATGAATAAATCATAGTCACAAAATATCAAGCAATATCCTTATGATAATATCCTGAATATCCTGATAAGAGGTCGCCAAATTTATGTTACGGAAAAGAGAAAACTGTCCCTCAAAGTTCCAGGTTCAAAACAGAAGAGTTAGGTAAAATTACAAGTTAAAGTTTAATGCTCAAACTAACAACAAAATATTCAGGACTCATAATGATAATGTAATGGCAAAAACAGGTTAAATATATGGTTAACTGCAATAGCCTCTATTAACATGAAATTAGCAAGAGTAAATTTATCTAAGTCAGCCCTGATAAAATGAGAAAACCGGATAATGCTCAGTTAATGCAATATATATATTATTACAGATACAAAATATTATTACTACTGGCTGACAGTAAAACTTTACATTAATCACAAAAACCTCACCAGTATTACGAATTAACACCTTATGCTATACAGTACAAGAAAAAATTTAATAACACTTATACTCAAATTACACAGCAGCTAGATGGTTGGAGACTTCCTGAGCACTCACAAAAATAATAACAACTGTACAGGGGAGGACAGAGATGTGAACAAAATGAGGAGTAGATCTAAGTGGCAATTAATGTAGAGACTGAGCTCATTATATAGGGACCGGCAGAGCTTGATACAACTTGTAAGAAGGACGCGCAAATGAAGCCAGAGGGGACAAAGAGTTGACACTCCTGCTCTGAACAACAGAAAGAACGACTTACTCTACTATAAGGGAGGACGGGGGGAGTGAGGTAGAACACGCTCGTGATCAAACATGCAGCATACTGTATGTTAGAATTACAAAGGATAAATGATGAAATCATAGGCTATGTATACATATATATATATATATATATATATATATATATATATATATATATATATATATATATATATATATATATATATATATATATATATATATATATATATATATATATATATATATATATATATATATATATATATATATTATATATATATATATATATATATATATATATATATATATATTATATATATACATATATATATATATAATATATATATATATATATATATATATATATATATATATATATATATATATATATATATATATATATATATATATATATATATATATAAATATATATATATATTATATATATATATATATATATATATATATATATATATATATATATATATATATATATATATATATATATATATATATATATATCATCCGAACCTCCTTTCCCACCCTAGGGGAGGGTGAAGAGTAGCAACGTCCAGACAACCCACGTTTGCCCACTCTGATGGGCTAGGCTTCCATTCACTCATCATTGAAGCCCCCGGAATCCTGGCTTTATCTGATGTGCCCAAAACACTCACCACATTCTTTAGCTTCACAAAACCTGTCCAATAGAGTCAATCCGAGCTCTGTCACGATAAAAACGGGTGCCAAATCTCTAATCATCCATTTCTTTTCACAACGTTCATCCAGCAAGCTCGATTTCTTGTCAGTCCCCTAGCCTCACTGGCTTCCAAATCTTTCTTCCTCACACATTCATCCACCATATCCCTCCACATCCTCTTTGGTCCACTTCGTCGCCTCCCTTCTTCAAATTCTCTCAGATATACCTTTTTTACCACCCAGTTGTTATCCATTCTCTCCACATGACCATACCATCTCAGTACAGTGTCTTCATTTCTAGTGTCCACAGACTTCCTCACTCCACATCTTTCATGAATCATATTACTTCGTATCCTATCTACTCTCTGTACTCCACATACATACATTCCTTCATTGCTCTCTCTCTTAACTTTTCATTTTTATACCACACCATAGTCTCATCCATATGTTAAAGCTGGAACTAACACTCCTGCATGTAAGCCTCATGGAGCTGCAACACTCAAGCCTCTGGTTTTATCAAGACCTTCATACCACCAGTTATTTTCCTACCTTGTGTCACTCTACTTTCCACTTCTTTTGAACATTTTCCTCTCTTTTCCCAGGTATTTAAACTCTCTAACCAATATCAGCCTCTCTCCATTCACTGTAACATCACCCAGGAGTCATCTTCTCTCTCCAGTTCCATTGTTTTACTCTTTAATACATTTACTCAAAAGGCACGACATTGACAGACATCAGCAAAACTCTTCACTAATCTACCAAGTATTTCTCCGGTATTTGCAAGCAGCACTGCATCATCAGCATACAACACTTATGAGATATTCCATTCATCATTATTCATTACCAACGCCATCCCTCTCTCCATTATCCGTGTTTTTACTTCTCCCATCACCTCATGCATAAATATATTGAACAACCATGGAGACATCACACAACCTTGTCGCATGCCCAGATTGATCAGCAACCATTCACTTAGATGCCCCTTTACCTTTACACACACCTCACTGCCATCATAAAAACTCTTGACGGCACCTAGCAGCTTACCATCTACACTGTAAATCCACAGTCTTTCTCCGTCTGCTTTGTCGTATACCTTTTTGCAGTTCCATAAATGCCATAAACAGCTTATAGTCCTTCTCACACGCCTTCTCCACTACAAGTATATGTCTCACTGCAAATATTTGATCCACACATCCTCTGTCACCCCTAAAGCAACCCTGTTCACTCACTAGAATGGCTGATATCTCTCTTCCTCTCTCTATAATAATTTTTCTATATACCTTCCCTACCACAGTAAATAAACTCATGCCACAATTGTTCTTGCACTCAATCGTTCATCTCTATTATTGTACAGTGGGACAATCACAACATTTTTCCACTGTGCTGGCACAGTTTCACTCATCCATGCCTTATTACATATCTCCAACAAGCACTTAATCCCTCTCTTTCCACTACACTTAACCCTTCCATGGCCATGAGTCCGGAATTATATGTGCACCCAAGGCCTACGCTGGGGCCATTTTCTGAAGTTTCGAAATTGTTTTTTTTTTTCTTGCCATAGTGAAAAAAAAAATAAAAAGGTCAGATGCACCTAACAGTGCAAATCCCAGCTTCCTAGACCCATTCTGTAGCTTTCAGTGGAGCATGAAAGTTGCAGAAATATCGGCAACCGATATTCGCCTCCAAGAGGTGCTGCCCCACTGCAATATCGCATGTGTTAGTATCATATTGTTTACCCTCCAAAACAATGTGAATGGTGCTGAAATGTTGCGCATATATTAGATATGATGATATCGAATGATTTCAGTAAGAACACGTTAGGATTGGCTCGAAAAAAGATTATGAATTTTTTGTCACCTTTTTGATATACAATATGTTTATGGTAGTGTCGAGTTACATTCTACGTTATCGCTGTGCCCATGCTTGGAAAAGGGAGGGAATGGGTTGAGTTTTCAGTCCTAAAAGGGAAAATTGCTCGTCTTCCGAGGCTCGGCTCTCCCACGGGAGATGAAAGTGGAAGGTCAGATCTGATTAGCAATAGGAAATTGGTCACAAGTTGCCGCTCCCACACCATGTGCATGGCTAAAAATAGAATCGTAATGCAATTTTAAGTATCCAAATAAGTCTAATTATTACGAATACAGAGACAAAGCAGAAGTAAATACTTTTACAGATGGGGAAAACTTATTTGTCTCTAATAACATGTTCACCTTTCTCTATTATTGTACATTGTTATTTTCGCACTATATGTTGCTGCCTGTCTGTCGTGAGTGTGGGAAAGTATGATATTCTCTGCCTGGGTAAGGAAAAAGGGTACAGTTTGATGTTTCCCAACACTTTACACTGTCAGAATTGCGAGACGACCTGCCATTCGTCCCTCGCATGAACAGATTAGCAGGAAGGGAAAGAAGTTCTTTTCACCCACGAAAACATCACGTGAACACAGAAAACTATCCTGTTATGCTTGTAAAAGGCAAAAAATATGTAAAATGATTCAAAACAGTGCAACAAACCTGAGCAAATGTGTAAAGATGCAAAAAAAAAAAAAAAAATCTTTTGTTTTCATGTCTTTTTTTGTTTATGCCTGTGTTTATTTATAACCGTAAACAGGGTAGTTGTGTGTGTATTGCAAGGGAGGAAAAAGATGATACTTTCTGTCTGGGTATAGATAATGGGTGTAACTATATGTGTTTAGGCATGGCCACAAGCAAAATATCGTACATCCACTCGTCAGAGCAGCAGGTGGCGAGCTGACAGCGACAGATGAGGTGTGAGAGCGTGAAGGTGAGTCTCATGTCCCAGGTGTTTGTTCACTTCCCGAAAGTTTTCAGTTTTCAACAAGTCGCACTGCATCGAATGATCCAGACCAGTGCAACAAACCTGAGCAAATAGGTAAAAATACTAAGACAAAAATGTATTTTTCACTTATCATGTCTTTTTTGTTTTAAGTAAACAGGTGGGTGGTTGTGTGTGTTTTGCAAGAGATGACAAAGATGATATTTTCTGCGTGGGTGTGGTTGTGTTTGTTTAGACACGGCCAGGATTAAAAAAATAAAAATCCACTCATCACAGCAGCAGGCTCTGAACTGCTTGATAAGTGTATGGGAGTGTAGTGTAGGTCAGTCTGAAGACGTTCAGAACGTTCGTTCACTTCCCCAAAATTTTTGCAGTTTTTTATAGGCCACTCTCAAATGATACCTGTGGCCATTCATTAACTACACGTCATTGAACGTCAGCGGCCATTGAGGGGTTAATCTTCTCTGCATACACCTCATCAGCCCCAACTGCTTTCCCATTTTGCAGCCGCTTCATGACGTTCTTCACCTCTGCAAATATTACGTTTCCTGCCACTGCATTCCTTCTCTGCACATTGCTCAAACCAATCATGTTTACAAACACTCTTTTCTCTATATTCCCATTCATCAGGCTTAAAAATATTCTTTCCATCTGGTCCTTATTTCATCCCCTTGGGTTACTAATCTACCACTTACATCCTTCACACTTTCACATTTCTCTCCGTTGTCACTTTTACATTTCCGCATCACTTTCCAGAATAACTTCCTATTATCAGAGTAGTTTGCATTTATTTTTCTTCCTAGATAATCATTTACCTCCTCCTTTTTGCTCTTCACCAGTCTCTTAACGTACTTCTTGCTCCGAGTACATAAGTTCATATTTCTATTGAACCCATGTTCTGTAACCACTCTAGCCACTTCTTCCTCTTTTCCTCCACTGCTCTCTTATCCTTTTCATCCCACCATGCCGTACCTTTCTTCTTTGTTGCTAATCTTGCCTCACCACACACTGCTTTAGCATTCCTAACAAAGCAATCCCTATACGCATTCAACAGGGTGTCCAGAACCATTTCATTCCAGTTCACTGATTCCAACTCCGTCCCTACGTTGGTCCTGTATTCATCTGCCATTTCTTTGATCATCATCAAAGACTTTCAGTCTATCACCCAGACTGCTCCTCTCTACCCTGGTCCACGTTACTCCTTTCAGCTTGATTTTGCATACCACAATCATATGATCTGACAGACTTCCCTCTCACAGCCGTCGTATCAGTTACCATCCCCAGCCTCGACCACTCTACAAGCACGCAATCAATCAGGCTACTTTAAATATGATCCGCGTTCCTTCTATACCATTTATATTTATGTCCATCTTTGTTTTTGAAATACGAGTTACAAATGCACAGCCTCCTTTCCTGACACAAATCCTTCAGTAGTTTCCCATTGACATTTTCTCCTGGTACTCCATTACAATCCATTATGTCATCCTCATTTTAATGCGATTGTTGGTAGCAGTAGGGATGGTTTTGAAGATTGTGTGAGTAAGGAGGCAGTTCGTACAAGAAACGAAAATGGGGTGCCATTTGGAAGCTTTTGTTTGGCAAATGACCTTATGATCGGTGGAATCATCTTTGAGCATAGAAAAATACATAAAACTATTTGGATTTCAGCATGTGGTAAATATTGTAATCAGATTGACCATATTACAATTAGCAGAAGCCATAGGAGTTATTTGCAAGATGTTTGCGTAAGGAGGGGGGCAGATATAGGTACCGGTAGTGATCATCAACTTGTTGTGTCAAAGATTAAAATAAAACTTAAGAGAAATGTTAATGGTAATTGTACAGGAGGTAATAAATATGATTTTGATGAGCTGAGAAGTGATGAGAACACGAAGGAGAAGTTTCGATGGGAATGTAGGAACAGGTTTCTGGTCCTGCAGACTTTGATGGAATCTGAAGACAATGATATTAATCAAATGTGGCGAGAGGTAAAAGAGGTTTTGCATGAGAGTGCTAAGGTTACTATTAAGAAAAAGGGAAAAGCGAGAAGGAAAATATGGATGTCAGATGAAACATGGAATGCAATTCAGAAAAGGAAAGAGACTAAGTTAAGAAATGAAGAACAACATGCTGACGGCCAGGTAGTTGAAGTACTTAGAGCAAAGTACTGGAGTTTACATTCTGAAGTAAAAAGACTCATTAAACGTGATAAGAGGAGGCTATATGATGAAAAGGCAACAGAGACAGAAATTAAGTAAAAATGACGGTCAGAGCACAAGAGCAGCGTATCAGGCCATAAAGGAGTTAACTGGGACTGAAAAGAAAAGGAAGGAAATACCTGTATGAGACAGAAATGGTAATTTGATGACTAAAGATTTGGATATAAAAGGAAGGTGGAAAGAGCATTTTGAATCTATTCTAAACAGACCAATCCCAGCCGAAGAGGACATTTTGCCAGGCGAGAGAGATTTGCAGATAGAAACAGGGGATATAACCTTGGAAGAGGTAGCAAAATCTATAAAGGAAATACCGGTAAAGAATTTTAAGGCCCCAGGAGAGGATGGAATATTTCCTGAAATGCTTAAGGTGGAAAATGATGAGTTGATGAATGCGCTTTTGAAACTTTTTAATGTGGCTTGGGATAATGGTGGAATTCCAGAAAAGTGGAAAAATGGAGTGATTATAAAACTACCAAAAAAGGGAGATTTAAGTGTGTGTGGCAATTGGAGGGGGATAACTTTGACGCCTGTAGTTGCAAAAGTCTTTTCCAAAATCTTGTTGAACAGAATAGAGCCAGTCATTGATACAATTAAATTTTAAGACAAGAACAAGCGGGATTTAGAAAGGGTCGAGGTAGTAATGATCAAATTTTTATTGTAAGGCATCTAATGCAACAAGCTAATGAGATAAAAATGCCACTTAGTATATGTTTTGTGGATTTTGAAAAGGCTTTTGATAGTGTTTCACGTGGGTCTATGTTGAAAATTATGAGATTCTGTGGTATACCAGAAAAGTTTTTAAATATTATTAGAAGCCTGCATGAAGGTACTTTTTGTAAGGTAATGGTGGGTGGCTGTTTGAGTCATCCATTTGAAGTTAGGTCAGGAGTGATTCAAGGAGTTCTTTCGCCTTTGCTGTTTGTTTTGGTTATGGATTATGTTATGAGAAAAGCTGTAAGGAGAACAGGTGCAGGAATTAACTGGAAAGAAAATAAGAAGCTGGTGGATTTGGACTATGCTGATGATATTGTACTGATTTGCGGAAGTATTTACGAGATGCAGAGGGTGCTTGATTGTCTGGTGGAGGAAGGAGAAAAAGTGGGATTGGTAATACATTGTGGAAAGACTTAAATTTTTAATATGAACGTGGAGAACCAAATCG